>NC_092232.1:50717481-50779981 GCF_036320965.1 Panulirus ornatus
AGGCGTCATCTCTCCTCTCTCCACACACGTGATGATGTTGGTATGGGATTTATGTATATATATTTATGTATATATATTTATTTATATATATACATCCTCCCCTCAAGATTAGAAGTTCAAATACAGAGAGAATTTAATTCTGGCCGATTTATATTTTCCCTGACAGCCGTCAACGTTGCGTGGAGCCTTCACCGTGTCTCCTTCAGTACAACGGTACGTAGACCCTTGAATACGGCAGTCCGACCCTTGAATACGGCAGTCCGACCCTTGAACACGACAGTCCGACCCTTGAATACGGCAGTCCGACCCTTGAATACGGCAGTCCGACCTTGAACACGGCAGTCTGACCCTTGAATATGACGGGTACGATCCTTGGGTGAGACCATTATAGGGTTAGGTCAAAGACCAGGCCATTAAACGCTATCGATCGTACCGTCGTGCTCAAGGATCGTACCGTCGTGCTCAGAGATCGTACCGTCGTGCTCAAGGATCGTACCGTCGTGCTCAGAGATCGTACCGTCGTGCTCAAGGATCGTACCGTCGTGCTCAGAGATCGTACCGTCGTGCTCAAGGATCGTACCGTCGTGCTCAGAGATCGTACCGTCGTGCTCAAGGATCGTACCGTCGTGCTCAAGGGTCGTACCGTCGTGCTCAAGGATCGCGCGGACGTGCCTTTGATTTTATCTACCTAAATGGAAGCCATCGTGAATCAAGACTGGATAAGACGCCCAGGGAAGCGGCGCAGGGAGAAGCACAACTCACCTCCGGTGGTTCTGGAGACGCGGGAACCCACAGGAGTTCGAGGCGTGTGTGTGTGTATGAGGGAAGGGCCCTCACTAAAAAGGGGGGGGCGCCAAAGGGTTGGTTTGCATGAGGGCCGTCCTACGCTTGGTGTCGAGATATAGCGAAGACCTCAGACAGCGACGTTAAGGTGCTATAGAACTCCGGGGCGTCTGGTCACCGTTTTTCGACGTCGAGTTCGCTATATGCATGGCCCATGGCCGACCTGTTGGTCCCCCTTCTATATAGCTATACGCACTGAACATAGCCGAAGTATTGGTCCCTCTTGTATATAACTAACTCATTCTATACACACACACACACACACCCCAGGCGCACCATCATCTCTATATCCCTCATGTCTCGGAGATCTATATCATCTATATCATACAGTGTCTCATATATTTTTTCCCCCCGACCTCATGAGACTATCTCTGAGTAGCCTCATAAACGCTGTCTATCCAGTCACCTCCACTGTATAAACGTAGTATAGGAGGTTGAAATGCCCCTCCGCTCCAACCCACAGACCTCGAAAACACATACCGCTATCCGGCGATTTCTTATATATATATATATATATATATATATATATATATATATATATATATATATATATATATAGGGGATAGGGGAGAAAGAATACTTCCCACGTATTCCCTGCGTGTCGTAAAAGGCGACTAAAAGGGAAGGGAGCGGGGGGCTGGAAATCCTCCCCTCTCGTTTTTTTTTTTTTTTTTTTTGATTTTCCAAAAGAAGGAACAGAGAAGAGGGCCAGGTGAGGATATTCCCTCAAAGGCCCAGTCCTCTGTTCTTAACGCTACCTCGCTATCGCGGGAAATAGCGAATAGTATGAAAAAAAAAAAAAAAAAAATATATATATATATATATATATATATATATATATATATATATATATATATATATATATATATATATATATTTATTTCTCTCCAACACACACACACACCGAGGTAGGTTTGTGGCCATGTGCTCTCCGTGTGGGGCGCCCAAATCACACTTGTATTCCCTGGAACACCCTCCCATAGGTAGATATTCCTCAGTACAGGGCGCTAAGATCACGCCGATACCCCTCGAATCTTTTATTCTTTTCCTCTGTACGTAGAGAGATCTTCCTCCACACCTGTGTTCCTCCGCGTATCTTCCCCCCACCGCTGATCCATTCCACCTCCACACAGCCCGGCCAGAAATTCACGAAGGTAAAAACTCCCCCCCTTCGAATATCTTCTCCCACATGTTGATCTTCCTCTCTCCCTTCCAGGTCGCTCGAAGACATCACAACTGTACCCCTCGAAATGTCTTATCTCCAGCCGATATTTCTCCCTTATAAACAGCTCGACCCACACTTATCTTTACACATATATAAACCGCTCGACCCACACTTATCTTTACATAGGTAAAATTGTATATATTTATACGCGTGTGTGATTATCTTGCCCCTTGATATTCCTCCCACTGCAATAAAGGTTATTATTAACGTGAGTTTGCTGGATTCAGGGAGGGTAAATCACTGTCCGCTTCAGCGTATGTTAGTCCTGGAGAAGGTGGTCCACAGCTGGAGCAGCCAGTCCACAGCTGGAGCAGTCATTTCACAGCTGGAGTAGCCAGTGCACAGCTAGAGCAGCCAGTGCACAGCTGGAGCAACTAGCCAGTCCACAGCTGGAGCAGCCAATCCACAGCTGGGGCAGCCAGCCAGTCCACAGCTGGATCAGTCCAAGTTCACAGCTGGAGTAGCCAGTCTACAGCTGGAGCAGCCAGTCAGTTCATAGCCAGTCCACAGCTGGTGCAGCCAGCCATTCTACAACTGAAACAGCCAGCCAGCTCACATCCAGTCCACAGCTGGTGCAGCCAGCCATCCAGTCCACATCTGGAGCAGCCTGCCACTCCACATTTACCTAACACCAAATATCATCTGTTAGAAAAACATGACAGAGACCATGTTCGGTCCTGACAAAGTTTTTCGTCTTTTTTCTCGTATCTAAATGTCATAAAAGGCCACTTACTCGGACTGGATCCTGGAGAGAAGGATTCAAACTTATTTGCTATAGAAGAAAAAAAAAAAAGAAGAAAGGAAGGGCCATCTTTTTTAGTAGGAGAGTAAAAGGTCAGTCTTTTATGAAGGTGAAGTTAAAAAGGCCACCCTTACCTCTAAGGTGAAGAAAAAGGCCACCCTTTCTCTATAGGTGAAGAAAAAGGCCACCCTTTCTCTATAGGTGAAGGAAAAGGCCACCCTTTCTCTATAGGTGAAGGAAAAGGCCACCCTTTCTCTATAGGTGAAGGAAAAGGCCACCCTTTCTCTATAGGTGAAGGAAAAGGCCACCCTTTCTCTATAAGTGAAGGAAAAGGCCACCCTTTCTCTATAGGTGAAGGAAAAGGCCATCCATTCTCTAAGGTGAAGAAAAAGGCCACCCTTTCTCTATAGGTGAAGGAAAAGGCCACCCTTTCTCTCAGGTGAAGAAAAAGGTCACCTTTTCTCTATAAGTGAAGGAAAAGGCCACCCTTTCTCTATAGGTGAAGGAAAAGGCCATATCTTTTGTCTACAGGTGAAGAAAAAAGGCCATCCTTTCTCTAAAGTGAAGAAAAATGCCATAGTTTCTCTACACGTGAAGTTAGAGGACATTTCTTCTCTTTAGAGGTGAAGAAAAAAGGCCATAGGTTCAGTTTAGTAACACTATGAAAAGAGGATGCCATTATGTATTTCCCGCTGTATGCAATGTACCTTTTTATATACGGTATGACGGGCGTTTATATACGGCATGAGAGGCGTTTATATACGGTATGAGAGGCGTTTATATAAGGTATGAGAGGCGTTTATATACGGTATGATAGGCGTTTATATACGGTATGAGAGGCGTTTATATACGGTACGAAAACCTTTTTCATACGGCATGAAAATTGACCATTTACGGCATGAACAACGTTTATATACGGTGTAAAAACTGATTCTATAGCATATGAAAAATCGTTTACATACGGTAAGGAACTGAGAATTTTCGGTATGAAAACCAGGAAATAAGGTATGGAAAAAAACAGAGAGATTACATATAGTGTGAAAACCGTTTACATAAAGCATAAAACCCGTTTTTATACGGCATGATCACCGTTCATATAAGGGATGAACGGGGGGTCTGTTAACCTGGAGGAGGTCTGTTAACCTGGAGGGGGGAGGTCTGTTAACCTGGAGGAGGTCTGTTAACCTGGAGGAGGGTCTGTTAACCTGGAGGGGGGTCTGTTAACCTGACACGGAGGGTGTAAATAAGATGGTTTCTGGCCATCACTTGAACACTCTTAAGCCAGGATACTTGACTTCCTTTGCCTTCATCTTCATGCTTTTCATTCACTCTTCATTCATCTTTCACTTTATATATATATATATATATATATATATATATATATACTTTCTTTTACTTCTTGCTCTCTTAGCGTAGTGGCGCCATGAATCGCTAATTGATCCTCGAGTAGAAATATCCTTAGTTGGCCTCTCCCTCTGTGGCTACTTCTAGAAAGCGACAATACAAGAGAGGAAGACTCCCTAGCCCCCGTTCTCTTCCCTAGAAGTCGCCTTTTTTTTTTTGTAATAGGGAGAAACAATACCCTGAGTTCTATTCCTTCTTCCACAGTCCCAGGGAAAATATATTCACTTGTCCATCAATGTCCCAAGACCACTTTCCATGAAGGAGTCCCAGTGTTACCCCATGATTTTCCTATAGGCTCCTGTAGCCTAAGGCTGCGTTACGTAAAGCAGCAGGAGAATGTAGACTCCTTTGTTGCGAGAAGTTCTATGACGAGTCAGTCTTCTTAGTGATACAGGCTAGCCAAAGGTGACTTCTCACTCTCGGTGTAACCTTGAGCAGGTAGAGTCCGGTAACACCTATTGAGTACTTAAGACAGTAATACACAGAGGTCACATACACAGGAGGATTAATGAGGTGTTCTGAGGTCGCCCGGTTGACCCTGCTTGACCTGCTGACCAGCCAAGCCAACCTCAGGTCACAATGGTCGTTACCTCTCACAAATTAGGTCAATCATCGACTCACTTCATCTAGGATGCCCAGAGCTTATGTCCCTATTCCTTTTTTTTATATATATATATTCTTAAAGGAACGTATGATTAAACAGGATTCCACAATATGTCTTTCCAGCCCACAATATGTATTTACGATGGTATAATTTCTTCCCCAATATTGATGGTGGTCGTGTAAGGTCTTATGTTGGAGAAATCCCTTTCGCATTAACAGCTTCTGACACTAGGTATATTGACCAATATCTGTTACTAACTGTTCCCCCCCGACTTACGATCGTAAAACCTCATCACAACCCAGCTAGAGAATTCTTGACACGCTACCACTCCCTTCCATAGGGTTATATTGGATGAGATTAATTCCATTTTTACCGAGTGTATTGAAAAAAGAAAAAGGCCTCCGGGACATTTTTATTCTTCTGATGCTCAGAGGGCTTGTCCTGATGGTTTTCCACATATAACAACATGATAAGAAAAGCAACCTTATTCGACATATAGCCCCAGTGATAAGACTGGAGCTGTATATTAAGTACCATGTACAGGTTGTAACGGGTTTCACGTTGGTCAGGCGGGGAAGGGGATTGGTAACAAATATTAACTCACATTAAATCAGTGTTCAAAGCTGCTAACATAACTGGGTCTTATGTGAACATTAAGTTTCTCATAACCACAATATAGACTTGGGGAAACTCTTCCCTCAGTTATAAGCAAAAACTATGTTTCTGAAAATGAAAAATGGCCTAGAGTCCAGTTTAATCGTAGGCAACTTTGAGGAAAAAAACATTAAAATAAGCTAAAGTCTTTCTAGATAGGATAAGTTAATGAGTGACCTGATTTGCCGGAGGTGCCAACCAGCGTGACCTTTGGATGGCTGGTCAGGTCATGTAGAATGACACCATTATCAAGGTGTGTGTGTGTGTGTGTGTGTGTGTGTGTGTGTGTGTGTTTCCTGTATTTATCGCCTAATGTTATTAACGCTGCCTCGCTAACGCGGAAAATGCCGAATATGTATAATATATATATATATATATATATATATATATATATATATATATATATATATATATATATATATATATATTTCATCTTTGGTGGGGCACTATCATCGACTGTTGAGAATAATGTCTTGATAAGAAACTTCTTTTCCTTGCTACTGATTGGAGCGCAGCCTTGAAGCTTTCCCAGCCACGTATATAGTGCATATAAACGCACCCTTTCACAGAAACACGTCATACCCACCAACAGCAAGGATTCGATCCCTGTCCCATTTGCGTGGTAGCTGGGCACGCTGCCCATTCCTCCACCTTGCGGTGTAAACCAACCACGACCACTTCCCTCGTCCTGGTCAATGTGACGTCGTCACACACAGAGTAGGTCAGGCCAGAGACAAGAGGTCATGACCCAGCATGACCCAACCCAGTGGTCAGACAGTTAAAGAATCACAGAGTAAGGGCTTTGGGGGGGTCAAGTGGGTGACCCGATATGGTGTCATATCTATTATCTCATACCCTCCTCCGGGCGAGGGCAGAAGCCACCTCCTTCTACCCAGGGGGTCACAAAGACGCGAATGCATTTCCCAAGCGTGACACGGAAATATCATCGACTCTATACACAACCACCACGTCATTTCAGTTGAACGTATTCATATATTTCATTAGACATGACTGAGACAATTGAGGGATCTGATTCCATCATGTTGAACGTATTCATATGTTTCATGAGACATGATCAATACCATTGAGGGATCTGATTCCATCATGTTGAACGTATTCATATGTTTCATGAGACATGATCAATACCATTGAGGGATCTGATTCCATTATGTTGAACGTATTCATATGTTTCATTAGACATGACTGATACAAATGAGGGATCTGATTCCATCATGTTGAACGTATTCATATGTTTCATGAGACATGATCAATACCATTGAGGGATCTGATTCCATCATGTTGAACGTATTCATATGTTTCATTAGACATGACTGATACAACTGAGGGATCTGATTCCATCATGTTGAACGTATTCATATGTTTCATTCGACATGACTGATACAAATGAGGGATCTGATTCCATCATGTTGAACGTATTCATATGTTTCATTAGACATGACTGATACAAATGAGGGATCTGATTCCATCATGTTGAACGTATTCATATGTTTCATTAGACATGACTGATACAAATGAGGGATCTGATTCTTCTATCATGGATTTATGAATAGCTTTACCATTACGCTAACCAATCCTACAGGTCTCATTGCTCAAATGTACAAGGAAATCACTCGAATCATTTCCAGTTTTAGGATTATATTTGTGGTGGAAGTGAATTTTTTCCAGTTCCAAAATCACATTTCTTTGTGGTGGTATTGTATCACCTGGATCTTTTCCAGTTCCAAAATTGTATTTTCTGGTGGTATTTCACTTCTTTTTTTTCCTCCAGGGGTGTGGTTTTTTCAGATTATGTTGACGTGACGGTACAATCATCGCAAGGAAATTGGTAACACGACCATTTGTAGAGGGGTGGTCTGTTCGTAATCATACACGACCATTTATGAGGGAAGGTGGTCTGTTCGTAATCATACACGACCATTTATAAGGGAAGGAGGTCTGTTCGTAATCATACACGACCATTTATAAGGGAAGGTGGTCTGTTCGTAATCATACACGACCATTTATAAGGGAAGGAGGTCTGTTCGTAATCATACACGACCATTTATAAGGGAAAGTGGTCTGTTCGTAATCATACACGACCATTTATAAGGGAAGGTGGTCTGTTCTTAATCATACACGACCATTTATAAGGGAAGGTGGTCTGTTCGTAATCATACACGACCATTTATAAGGGAAGGTGGTCTGTTCGTAATCATACACGACCATTTATAAGGGAAGGTGGTCTGTTCGTATTATACACGACCATTTATAAGGGAAGGTGGTCTGTTCGTATTTATACACGATCATTTACAGGAGGGTGGTCCGTTCGTAATCAACATGTCTTTATTGATGAACTTTGTCTAATAAAACACATCAATATTCAAAGGTCTTATCAGTTGTTCTGCTCGAATCAGCGTCTCTTTGAAGGCCACATGAAGTTCATAGTTTCTGATAAATGTGTTGTTCAACGAGTTTCTTTTTTTTTTTGCTTTTTTTTCGTATAAATTATCCGGGAAATGGTCTAAGCAGCATAAATCTCTGGCAAAGGTCTTTGTGTTTGTATATATATATATATATATATATATATATATATATATATATATATATATATATATATATATATATATATATATATATTCTGTATGACAAATTGTTAATGTTCTTAGAAGCATTCATAAAAAGACACTTACAATCTAATGTATATATGTTAATCTGACAAACAATGTATATATATCCACTCACACATACAGGTTACATATATACATATATATGTAGGCGTTCATACAATTTTATTTAACATGTAGTTTTTCTATATATCCATTACCACATATTGTCATCGAGGCAATCAGCCTCATCAGGTACAAATAATTTATGAATTTTCTTTAAATCGCAACACCAACACAAAAATTCAGTCTCTCCTTGAAACATGCAATGTTGCATGTATAGGAAAAAATGTACATGTTAAATGGAATTATATGAAGTCCCACTGAATTGTGATTTCACCTTCATAACTCTCACTACGGACAAGTCGATGTATATCAACTAACTGGTATATTTCTCTTTTGGTTTCCCCTGATGATGTGATCATTACACGAAAGTGCACTTGGGAACTTATCGTGTTTCATTTTCCCCGTGGACTCATAAGCATATATATATATATATATATATATATATATATATATATATATATATTATCCCTGGGGATAGGGGAGAAAGAATACTTCCCACGTATTCCCTGCTTGTCGTAGAAGGCGACTAAAAGTGAAGGAGCGGGGGGCTGGAAATCCTCCCCTCTCGTTTTTTTTTTTTTTTTTCCCAAAAGAAGGAACAGAGAAGGGGGCCAGGTGAGGATATTCCCTCAAAGGCCCAGTCCTCTGTTCTTAACGCTACCTTGCTAACGCGGGTCTAACTACGCGTGGTCTAACTACGCGTGGTTTAACTACGGCGGGTGAGTTTGTCTCATTATACCTGACGGGGTGTTGGCATAACCACGAAATCTTGGAATATCATAAGAAAAGATAAGATAAGATGAGATGTCGTAATTGTCGAATTGCATACAAGATACGACATGAAATTCCTCATGGCTTAGAAGCTCAATTCATAGTTAAAAAGTATAAGAATTATAGAATACAAATGATGAAATACCACATAAAAGTACCACATAAAATATCACACAAAAACACTACATAAAATACCATATAAAAGCTCCACATAAAATACCACGTAAAAGTACCACATAAAATATCACACAAAAACACCGCATAAAATACCATATAAAAGCACCTCATGAAATACTACATAAAATATCACATAAAATACCACATAAAATATCATAAAAATACCACAAAATATCACATGAAATATCACATAACACATAACGAATCCTCTACTGCACTCAGAAGCTACGTATATCACAGAGGAGTTACAGCGTCTATAGATGGTTAAACAGTCGAATGCTTTATGGTACAAATGGGTTCCTGAATCTATCGTTACGCGGTGGAGGCAGATACAGTCTTCCTTCCTGACCTTATACATACACAGTACAGGTGCAGAGGAGGAGGATTTGCATCTTGCATGATCACCTGCTTCAATGCACATTCCTGACACACCATATCTGATGTTTGGAGTGTTTGCACACAATGTCTTAGCTTTATTAACCATTTTCTCAAGTTCATCTTTATCTTTACAGTTTTAGCTTGTAATACCAGGCGGTAATTGGAAAAAAAACATAAAATTTATTCTCTAGTTAACCTATAAGAAAGATTAATCATTGCGTTGTCTATATGCAAACGATTTAAGATACGTACAAAGTACAATCTTTGATTACATTCCTTGTACACCCTATCAGTATTTGAACCACCTTTTAAGTGGTCATCTATGATGAAGCCTAGATACTTGTACTCACTCACTCTTTCTACATCTTCATCTTCAATTGTAATGAAGTCTCGTACATACAGTCTTTTCGTCCAAAAACCTATTATCATCTCTCGAGTTTTCTTAATATTCAAGTGCAGATAATTTGTTTTACACCACTCAACAAAGCACTTAACCAGTGCAATATAATTATTGCAATTATCATTCAAAATTGTTCCTATGATTACTGTATCATCAGTATGTTTCAAACTGGTGCAGTTGCTAAAACCACTTCTGCAGTCATCAGTATATAAACTGAAGAGAGTGGGGGACAGAACACATCCCTGGGGTACACCTATATTGGTCAAAATTATGTTGGACTTTGCGTTATCCATCTGGGTATATTGTGACCTATGTGTCAAAAAAAAGTTGAAGGTCCATTTCAGTAAGTTAATAAGAGTTTACATCCATTCCCTCATAATCGAACTGACAAAATATGTGGCTGGATTGTATTAAAGGCAGAGTTGAAAATCATTTTATAAGATTCTTTGACTGTGAGTCACGTCTGTCTAAATATTTGCCAATCGCATCCCTAAAACAGTCAAACTTACATCCTGTTCACTCCTTGTTTTTACAATACGCAAACTGCAGTGGATCTCTGAAATGATCCATGCTATCTACACTACTAGTTCCTCATTATGTCTTGAAGGCATTTCATAACACTGGACGTTAAAACAATGGGTCGAAAATCCCTGAACGCTTCCATGAATGAGATATTTTTGGCCATTGGCTTTACTTCTTGACGATTTCCATATGTCAGGCACCACAAAGCCCTTGGACTAGCGAGTCCTGAAATGGTTGCTGAAGTATGGGTGGTGCGAGATGATCACACTTGTCTGTGATGAAAGTTATGAGGGTGAAATTGCACTTCAGTAGGAGTTCATACAATTATATTTAACATGTAATTTTTCTATACCATGTGGCACGACATGTTTCGTGGAGACAGTCCACCTCAGCATCATGTGCCAGTGTTATCCTAGGCAGTTAGCCTAGCCCTCTAGTGTTATCCTAGGCATCTAGTGTTCGCCTAGTCCTATAGTGTTAGCCTAGCTCTCTAGGATTAACCTAGGCCTCTAGTGTTATCCTAGGCTTCGAGTGTCAGCTTAGCCCTACAGTGTTAGCCTAGTACTCTAAAGTTAACCTAGCGCTATAAAATTAACCTAGCCCTCTGGTGTTATCCTAGGCATCGAGTGTTAGCCTAGCACTACAATTTTAGCCTAGTGCTCTAAAATCAACCTAGCCCTCTAGTGTTATCCTAGGCATCTAGTGTTAGCCTAGCCCTACAGTTTTACCCTAATCTTCTATAGTTAACCTAGCCCCCTAGTGTTATCCTAGGCATCTAGTGTTCGCCTAGCACTACAATTTTAGCCTAGCGCTCTAAAATCAACCTAGCCCTCTAGTGTTATCCTAGGCATCGAGTGTTAGCCTAGCCACATCGAGTTAGCCTAGCTCTCTAAAGTCATCCTAGCTCTCTTCTTTTTTCATCTCTTTTTAACTATCATATCCTGGCGAGAGGATTTTCACATCATATTTAAAAATTTCTCTCTCATATACATCAGCAATGGTTAAGCTGTGACTGAAATGTGTACATATACATATATATCTATTTCATCTTTCAATACTGTAGAAGCAACGTTTCTATGATATATATATATATATATATATATATATATATATATATATATATATATATATATATATATATATAGTTCATTGATTGGATTTTCTCTCTATCACGCAACTTAATCAGGCTAACGCTAATCAAAGCTTAGCTGTGGTTAGGCTTCCATTCCATTACAGTAAATGTTAATGACTTCACCCTTGCTTAGCCAAGGTATGTGGCGAAACCATGCACGACTCGCACACATAAAGGGGTCCCTTATCTTATACGCAACCCATTACTTTTTGCGTTGTAACCTCCCGAAGACCCGTATGCATCCCTTGTCTGATATTGTCTGAAGCAAGCTGGTTTGTCTGCACGTCTTGCTTAAATGCTAAAGTGCTGTAGTCATCAATGGGTCAACCCGAGGGTCAAATGCTGATTCACAACGACATATATGTTCTTTTTTATATATATATATATATATCTTCGCACGCTCCGGTAGCTAAACCATTCAACTGAACAATCTACAGATAACGATAGAATATCAGAGGTCACACCCAGGCTGGTGTCATGTTTCAATATGAAAGGTCAGTTCTCCTTTCATGTTGGATTATAAGGGGTCACTTTTTTTCCCTTTCCTTTTCATCTTTTTTTTCTTTTTCTAAATACATGCGTTTATTCATTAAGATACTTTCCTTGAATACAGGAGACCATTCAGCAACCTCTTTTGAATAGAGCAGGCAAATTCAGCTACCTACTTTGAATACAAGAGGTGATTCAGCTACCTTCTTTGAACATGAGAAGCCATTCAGTTATCCACCTTTGAATACACCGTAAGCGGTTACTCATTTGAATACAATCGCCCCTTCAGCAAAATTCCTTGCATATGAGAGCCATGATCTTACCTGCATCATATGATTACTGTGTGGGCCGTTGACAGCTGGAGGGTAGGCCACTGTGATATCTGTTTCTTTCCCGGCACCGCGCACCTTTGGAACTCTTCATCCTCACACGTCTTTCCAAAGAACCACAATGTGCTTTATTTTACAAACCATAATCTTCCTCTTCCTCCAAGGGTCTTAATATGTTTTTCTATCTTTTTTCTTTCCCCCCAACTCTTCTATTCTTTGGTCTCCGTCCGTCTCTTTATCTCCACCTTTTACATTCTTCATCTAAGGGCCTGGCCTCAGTGTGAACTTACGTCTTCGACTGGACCCTTACATAAATATGAATCTACTCTCTCACGTCCCGCCTGGGAGCGATCTTAACTACGCCACTACCTCGTCTGAAGCTATGACATTGCCCAGACATCCTCTACGAAGCTTTCACTCTCTAGCTTTGCTTGGAGCGAGAGCCTGCGCTTCACTGAAGCTAAGATGGCGTTTCCCTTACCTTATGAAAGCTAAGGTGTTTTTCTTTACTCTGGAGAAGCTGCCAGCCCGTTACCCTGTTTATAGCTGAGGAATCAGTCACATAACCATACATACAGCTCGAAATCCTTTGGCCTCCTTGTTAGAACTATTCTATGGTAGTTCGTCTTGAATCGCCTTGTTTACAGCTATGAAATGCTTGGGTCATCTGGTTTACATTTAACGAGTTCTTGGAGGCCACCGTGTTTACAGCTAGGAAGTCTCCAGACCCATTTGTTTACAGCCGAAGAGTCTTTGGGGGGGGCCATCTTGTTTACAGTTAAAGACTCTCAGAGCTACCTTGTTTACAGGTAAAAAGTCCTCTGGCCCATCTTTATTGTTTTTTGAACAAAATATAAAAAAAAGATTCTTATTCGTTTGTTCTAAAGGCAACTATAGTCATTCCTTTTTTGTTTTTGTTTCATAATAAACGCTGCAGAATGAGTCTTAAGCTGATGCTAAATTGAGTTATCATTATCATCAAACTATGTCTCTCTAATCCCCACCTCTCTCTCTCTCTCTCTCTCTCTCTCTCTCTCTCTCTCTCTCTCTCTCTCTCCCCCCACCCATTCATCAGCCCATCTATCCACCATCTGTGTACCTACGCATGTCGGTGGATAGACAGCATGTGCATGTATGCGTATACACACCGCGAATGGGATTCGAACCCCTGGGCTCTGGCGACCTCGGCCACACGGAGGGTTTAAAGTCACACCATCAGAGCTACGACAGATTAAAGTCCACACAACCCCCCCACAGTGTTGAGGTGGCGAACATGTACACACGTACGAACACCAGAAGGCTGGAGTGTGTGTGGTGGGGGGGAGGGGATGTCTTTTAACCTATGTGGGGCCTAGGGTAGCCAGGCGCTGCCCTGACCCACGGTTCGAATCCCGCTGCGGGTGGATATGTATCCATTTATCTGTCTATTTACCTACCTGCCTGCCTGCCTGTCTATCTATCTATATGATATCGAAAGCTACGCCCCCACTTCTATGGTACAGGATCAATTACAGGCGTCCCCACATTTCGCCCCCACACCCACCCACCCACCCCCACACCCACCCACCCAGACACACCCACGCACTCACACACACACACACCCACACACACACCCACCCACCAACACACACCCACACACACACGCACACCCACACCCACACACACTCATACACCCACACACACACACACACACACACCAACACACACCCACACACACACACACACACACACACACACACACACACACTCATACACTCGCCTCTTCCTCATCTCAAGTTCAGGAGGTGAGAGTAAGCCTGACTCACCTGGCTAATGTAGTATGTATTAGCTTAGATTACTTTACATCTTGTCTTATTAAGGTAAACACGACCCCTTTTTCTTTCTCAAGTCTCGCTGGGTGGGTTAGGTGAGGGCTGGTGGGTTAGGTGAGGGCTGATGGGTTAGGTGAGGGATGGTGGGTTAGGTGAGGGATGGTGGGTTAGGTGAGGGCTGGTGGGTTAGGTGAGGGCTGGTGGATTAGGTGAGGGCTGGTGGATTAGGTGAGGGCTAGTGGGTTAGGTGAGGGCTGGTGGGTTAGATATGGGCTGGTGGGTTAGGTGAGGGCTGGTGGGTTAGATGAGGGCTGGTGGGTTAGATATGGGCTGGTGGGTTAGGTGAGGGCTGGTGGGTCAGGTGAGGGCTGGTGGGTTACGGTGAGGGATGGTGGGTCAGGTGAGGGCTGGTGGGTTACGGTGAGGGATGGTGGGTCAGGTGAGGGCTGGTGGGTTACGGTGAGGGCTAGTCTGATTCTCTTGTCGTTCGAAGGTAAACACAGTTTGCTTACTGGCACTATTGATGGGTAAACAACTACAGGATACATTTACAAGTTGAATTTACAGTACATACTTATATGGGACTTTACAGATATCATCTGAAGTGTGTTAAGTGAAAGCTTAAGATGCTCCTTTATAAGTGAAAACTAAGTAACGTCTTTATAAGTGAAAACTTAGAAACACTTGTAAACTTGAAAACCAAGAAGATTCTCTATGTGAAAAGTGGGAATTATCTTTATAAGTGAAAACCAATGATCAATATTATATGTAAAATCCAGGAAGTTCCTTTATAAGTAAACACGAAAATGCTCCTTTATAAGTGAAAACCAAGAAGCTCCATTATAAGTGAACACGAAAATGCTCCTTTATAAGTGAAAACCAAGAAGCTCCATTATAAGTGAACACCAAAAGGTTCCTTTATAAGTGAACACCAAAAGGTTCCTTCATAAGTGAACACCCAGGAGTTCCTTTATAAATACGTGAACACCAAATGCCTCCTTTATAAGTGAAAAAAACAAGAAACACCTTTGTAAGTGAAAAAATGCTAAAGTGAAAACAAATTGTTGAAGTTTATGGCTTTTACCTTAATTCATGGGGGGAGGGGGGGTTTGTTGGTCATGGGGGGGTGGTCAAGGGCTGGAGTTGTGACATGGGCTGGGGTTGTGACATGGGCTGGGGTTGTGACATGGGCTGGGGTTGTGACATGGGCTGGGGTTGTGACATGGAGGGGTTGGGGGGGTTTGGTTGGCCATGGGTTGAGGATGTGTGTGTGTGTGTGTGTGTATTTGTTGCTGAGCCTAAGATGTGCTTCCGTGGTGCAGTGGTAAGCGTTGCTGACAACGGAAATCAATCAGGGGCCTGCTCGATAAATGAACATGTCTTAAACTGATATATACATATATATATATATATATATATATATATATATATATATATATATATATATATATATATATGGTAGAGGATGTGTGGATCAGGTGTTTGCTTTGAAGAATGTATGTGAGAAATACTTAGAAAAGCAAATGGATTTGTATGTAGCATTTATGGATCTGGAGAAGGCATATGATAGAGTTGATAGAGATGCTCTATGGAAGGTATTAAGAATATATGGTGTGGGAGGCAAGTTGTTAGAAGCAGTGAAAAGTTTTTATAGAGGATGTAAGGCATGTGAACGTGTAGGAAGAGAGGAAAGTGATTGGTTCTCAGTGAATGTAGGTTTGCGGCAAGGGTGTGTGATGTCTCCATGGTTGTTTAATTTGTTTATGGATGGGGTTGTTAGGGAGGTGAATGCAAGAGTTTTGGAAAGAGGGGCAAGTATGAAGTCTGTTGGGGATGAGAGAGCTTGGGAAGTGAGTCAGTTGTTGTTCGCTGATGATACAGCGCTGGTGGCTGATTCATGTGAGAAACTGCAGAAGCTGGTGACTGAGTTTGGTAAAGTGTGTGAAAGAAGAAGGTTAAGAGTAAAAATG
The DNA here is from genome assembly GCF_036320965.1 of Panulirus ornatus. Taxonomy (NCBI): domain Eukaryota; kingdom Metazoa; phylum Arthropoda; class Malacostraca; order Decapoda; family Palinuridae; genus Panulirus; species Panulirus ornatus. Next base: position 50,733,662 of record NC_092232.1, read on the forward strand.
GGTATGTTTGAAGGAATAGTGGTTCCAACAATGTTGTATGGTTGCGAGGCGTGGACTATGGATAGAGTTGTGCGCAGGAGGATGGATGTGCTGGAAATGAGATGTTTGAGGACAATGTGTGGTGTGAGGTGGTTTGATCGAGTAAGTAACGTAAGGGTAAGAGAGATGTGTGGAAATAAAAAGAGCGTGGTTGAGAGAGCAGAAGAGGGTGTTTTGAAATGGTTTGGGCACATGGAGAGAATGAGTGAGGAAAGATTGACCAAGAGGATATATGTGTCGGAGGTGGAGGGAACGAGGAGAAGAGGGAGACCAAATTGGAGGTGGAAAGATGGAGTGAAAAAGATTTTGTGTGATCGGGGCCTGAACATGCAGGAGGGTGAAAGGAGGGCAAGGAATAGAGTAAATTGGAGCGATGTGGTATACCGGGGTTGACGTGCTGTCAGTGGATTGAATCAAGGCATGTGAAGCGTCTGGGGTAAAACATGGAAAGCTGTGTAGGTATGTATATTTGCGTGTGTGGACGTATGTATATACATGTGTATGGGGGTGGGTTGGGCCATTTCTTTCGTCTGTTTCCTTGCGCTACCTCGCAAACGCGGGAGACAGCGACAAAGTAAAAAAAAAAAAAAAAAAAAAGAAAAAAAAAATATATATATGTATATATATATATATATATATATATATATATATATATATATATATATATATATATATATATATATATATATACCAGATCACGCGCAACGCTGTGACCTCTTGCGATATATATATATATATATATATATATATATATATATATATATATATATATATATATATATATTATACATTCGCTATTTCCCGCATGAGCGAGGTAGCGTTAAGAACAGAGCACTGAGCCTTAGAGGATATATTATCCTCACTTGGCCCCCTTCTCTGTTCCTCCTTTTGGAAAATCAAAAAAAAAAATTAAAATAGGTTTACGAAGGTAAGATAAAGGGAACCATTAACCTTACACTGTGGGTTAGCACTGTAATCATGTCGCTATTGTTTCAAACAAAAAACATACAAAAATCGCCTCTATTGTTATCCTTTATTAGACATATTGGAATTATCACTATTGTTTCCCCACTGTTATTAAGGCCTTATCACACCGCTTTTGTTAAGAGAGTAAACCATAGGGAGCCAACCTTTCCCTTGGGGGCATGACTGTGCTATTCTATCGGGTAGTGTCATTCTACAGTAGACAAGATATTCAAACCTGTTTACGCTTGTTTACACTTAAAAAAGGACTACTGTTGTTATACGATTTATGTTAAACTTTATCAAGTTTTAAACTTATTAATATTTCAACTGTGTTGGTCGCCAAATGTAATTGCTCAAAACAAGTTCGCCGCCAAATGTAACAATCAGACGTTGTTTTCCGCTAAATGTGATTTTTTGAATAATTGTTTGTCGCTAAATGTAATAATTAAATACTGTTTACCGCTAAGTGCAATATTTCAATTATTGTTTGCCGCGAAATGTAATTTTCGACTGCTGTTTGCCGCTAAATGTAATTTTTCTATCATTGTTCATTGCTAACTGGAATTGTTTAATTTACTGTTTGCCAATGAATGTAATATAATATATGAATCACTGTCTGCAGCTAAATGTAATATTTCAATAATCGTTTGCCGTTAAATGTAATATTTCAATAATCATTAGTCACTAAATGTAACATTTCAATATTTACCGCTAAATGTAACATTCCAATCTCTATTTACCGCTAAATGTAACATTTCAATCTCTATTTACCGCTAAATGTAATATTTCAATAAATGTAACCCGTTATCTGATTGTTTGCCGCTTGATATAAAATTTCAACCACTGTTTGCCGCTAAATGTAATATATTAATCATTCTTTGCTGCTAAATGTAATATATCAAATCATTCTTTGCTGCTAAATATAATATTTCCACAACTGCTTGCCGATGAATGTAATATTTCACATATTGTTTGCCGCTAAATGTAATATTTCACATTTTGTTTGCCACTAAAAGTAATATTTCACATACTGTTTGCCGCTAAATGTAATATTTCCACGACTGTTTACCGCTAAATGTAATATTTCATATACTGTTTGCCGCTAAATGTAATATTTCATATATTTTTGCTGCTAAATGTAATATTTCACATATTGTTTACCACTAAATGTAATATTTCCACGGCTGTTTACCGCTAAATGTAATATTTCACATATTGTTTGCCGCTAAATGGACCAACTCAAACCTCTGTCGCTTCTTTTTCTACGATCCAGATCTTGTTTGCTCGCCAGATATAAAACTTCCAGCGTTGTCTGCCGCTATAAATATATATATATATATATATATATATATATATATATATATATATATATATATATATAAAGACCTTGTCGCTAGAAATCTAGAATCAAACGGAGTTTGATTCTAGATTTAAAGACTGAGACGCTTTTTGCCGCTAGATATAAGAAATTCAAATATTCTTTGCTGCCAAGGATATGAAAAATCAAATATTCTTTGCCGCTAAATACAAAAATATTCAAATATTCTTTGCCGCAAAGAAATATAAAATTTCAAATATTTTTAGCCGCTTAAATATATATAAAAAAATCAAATATTCTTTGCCGCTAAAAATACACTAATTCAATTCCCGCTAAGCAATCGCTAACCCCAGCTTGTTTTGGCCACTCTATATAAGACGAGGAAAATGAACAAGATGTAGTCTTGCAGACACCCCAGGCCAGCTAGCTAGCCAGGTCAACTCCCGCCACCTGACCTCCCTTAATCACTCTCCCTTACAACGGTTACTGCCAGACACAAAGTGGACAGTGGTTGGCCTGTACAGACTGGTGCTGGACGGCGGGACTCCAGTGTGATGTTGGGATGTGAATAACTTTGTTAAGTCCTGGCAACACCTGATGATGAGGTGGATTGTCTCCACGAAACATGTCGTGCCACATGGATAGAAAAATTACATGTTAAATAAGACTGAACGAACTCCTACTGAAGTGCGATTTCACCTTCATACTATCATCACAGACAAGTGTGACCATCATATATATGTATATATATATATATATATATATATATATATATATATATATATATATATATATATATATATTTCCATCTCCATACTATTCGCCATTTCCCGCGTTAGCGAGGTAGCGTTAAGAACAGAGGACTGAGCCTTTGAGGGAATATCCTCACTTGGCCCCCTTCTCTGTGCCTTAATTTGAAAAAAAAAAAAAAATGGGAGGGGAGGATTCCCCACTCCCGCCCCTTTCAGTCGCCTTTTACGACATGCAGGGAATACGTGGGAAGTACTATTTCTCCCCTATACCGGATGATATATATATATATATATATATATATATACCACATCGCTCCAATAGAGTGAATTGGAGCGATGTGGTATACCGGGGTTGACGTGCTGTCAGTGGATTGAATCAAGGCATGTGAAGCGTCTGGGGTAAACCATGGAAAGCTGTGTAGGTATGTATATTTGCGTGTGTGGACGTGTGTATGTACATGTGTATGGGGGTGGGTTGGGCCATTTCTTTCGTCTGTTTCCTTGCGCTACCTAGCAAACGCGTGAGACAGCGACAAAGTATAATAAAAAAAAAATAATAAAATATATATATATATATATATATATATATATATATATATATATATATATATATATATATATATATATATATATTCCTATGATGGAAAGGATCACAACTTTGCGCGTGATTAAGTATATTCCTATGAGTCCACGAGGACAATGAAACACGATAAGTTCCCAAGTGCACCTTCGTGTAATAATCACATCATCAGGGGAGACACAAGAGAGAAACGTAGCAGTCAGTTGATATACAACGAAGAGACGTGGCTAGGACGCCATTTGGTAAACAAGTGGTCGTATATATATATATATATATATATATATATATATATATATATATATATATATATATATATATTTTTTTTTTTTTTTTTTTTTTTTTTTGGTTTGTCGCTGTCTCCCGCGTTTGCGAGGTAGCGCAAAGAAACAGACGAAAGAAATGGCCCAACCCACCCCCATACACATGTATATACATACGTCCACACACGCAAATATACATACCTACTCAGCTTTCCATGGTTTACCCCAGACGCTTCACATGCCCTGATTCAATCCACTGACAGCACGTCAACCCCGGTATACCACATCGCTCCAATTCACTCTATTCCTTGCCCTCCTTTCACCCTCCTGCATGTTCAGGCCCCGATCACACAAAATCTTTTTCACTCCATCTTTCCACCTCCAATTTGGTCTCCCTCTTCTCCTCGTTCCCTCCACCTCCGACACATATATCCTCTTGGTCAATCTTTCCTCACTCATTCTCTCCATGTGCCCAAACCATTTCAAAACACCCTCTTCTGCTCTCTCAACCACGCTCTTTTTATTTCCACACATCTCTCTTACCCTTACGTTACTTACTCGATCAAACCACCTCACACCACACATTGTCCTCAAACATCTCATTTCCAGCACATCCATCCTCCTGCGCACCACTCTATCCATAGCCCACGCCTCGCAACCATACAACATTGTTGGAACCACTATTCCTTCAAACATACCCATTTTTGCTTTCCGAGATAATGTTCTCGACTTCCACACATTCTTCAAGGCTCCCAGGATTTTCGCCCCCTCCCCAACCCTATGATCCACTTCCGCTTCCATGGTTCCATCCGCTGCCAGATCCACTCCCAGATATCTAAAACACTTTACTTCCTCCAGTTTTTCTCCATTCAAACTCACCTCCCAATTGACTTGACCCTCAACCCTACTGTACCTAATAACCTTGCTCTTATTCACATTTACTCTTAACTTTCTTCTTTCACACACTTTACCAAACTCAGTCACCATGTATATATATATACATAAGGGACAACGACCCTTGAGTACATGCGCCTCATACCCTGCTGCCGATGCTCCTGGCAGCTCTGCTGTGACCCAAACTACGAGCCCTGGAGGTAGTCGACCTCCAAATGGCAGGTCAGGTCTGGGAACGGGCTGGTATATACAGGCGTGGTATGGAGACGACACCCACCCCTCCGAAATGATCCGGGTCGTGATCCCAGCCCAGGTGACGTGGGGCGGGTCAAAACAGCTTCGTGGTAAGCAAATGTGTTTTTCCCAAAGACACACAGCTGGCGGGTATAGCCCAAGGATCTCCCCTCCACTCCACTCCCCACACACCTCTCCCTCAGCCAAGTGTTGATGGCTCTGCCAATTCTCGACCTCCAGGTTGTGTATTTGTACGCCCGGTAGTGCTGGAGAACTGAGGATAGTGCTTGGAAACTGTGGATAGTGCTGGGGAACTGATGATAGTGCTTGGGAACTGAGGATAGTGCTAAGGGAACTGAGGATGATGCTAGAAATTGAGGATAGAGCTAGGGAAGTAAAGATGGTGCCAGATAACTCAGGATAGTGCTAAGGGAACTGAGGATAGAGCTAAGGGAACTGAGGATAGAGCTAGGGGAACTGAGGATAATCTGGTGGGTATGTGACAGCCTCAGTGACGGTGTGGGAGGGTGGCATGACAAAGGAAAACTACCACTTCCTCACTACGTGGGTTGGTCCGACAGCTCACCTCGCTAGGAAGACGCACACACCTGACTTAGATAATGATACATCCAGGTGTGCACACATACTGTAAGGGACCGTATTGTATACACGCGAAATCTCACGTGTCCATGTTCTTCTCTTTTGGTGATATGGCGGTCACACACACACACACACACACACACACACACACACACACACACACACACACATACACACACACACACACACACACACACACATACACATATACACACACAGATACGTTCTACTATCATCCTAATTCTTATCATTATCATCTAAGGATATATATATATATATATATATATATATATATATATATATATATATATATATATATATATATTATTTTTTTTTTTTTTTTATACTTTGTCGCTGTCTCCCGCGTTTGCGAGGTAGCGCAAGGAAACAGACGAAAGAAATGGCCCAACCCCCCCCCCCCCATACACATGTACATACACACGTCCACACACGCAAATATACATACCTACACAGCTTTCCATGGTTTACCCCAGACGCTTCACATGCCTTGATTCAATCCACTGACAGCACGTCAACCCCTGTATACCACATCGCTCCAATTCACTCTATTCCTTGCCCTCCTTTCACCCTCCTGCATGTTCAGGCCCCGATCACACAAAATCTTTTTCACTCCATCTTTCCACCTCCAATTTGGTCTCCCTCTTCTCCTCGTTCCCTCCACCTCCGACACATATATCCTCTTGGTCAATCTTTCCTCACTCATTCTCTCCATGTGCCCAAACCATTTCAAAACACCCTCTTCTGCTCTCTCAACCACGCTCTTTTTATTTCCACACATCTCTCTTACCCTTACGTTACTTACTCGATCAAACCACCTCACACCACACATTGTCCTCAAACATCTCATTTCCAGCACATCCATCCTCCTGCGCACCACTCTATCCATAGCCCACGCCTCGCAACCATACAACATTGTTGGAACCACTATTCCTTCAAACATACCCATTTTTGCTTTCCGAGATAATGTTCTCGACTTCCACACATTCTTCAAGGCTCCCAGGATTTTCGCCCCCTCCCCCACCCTATGATCCACTTCCGCTTCCATGGTTCCATCCGCTGCCAGATCCACTCCCAGATATCTAAAACACTTCACTTCCTCCAGTTTTTCTCCATTCAAACTCACCTCCCAATTGACTTGACCCTCAACCCTACTGTACCTAATAACCTTGCTCTTATTCACATTTACTCTTAACTTTCTTCTTTCACACACTTTACCAAACTCAGTCACCATGTATATATATATATATACATAAGGGACAACGACCCTTGAGTACATGCGCTCATACCCTGCTGCCGATGCTCCTGGCAGCTCTGCTGTGACCCAAACTACGAGCCCTGGAGGTAGTCGACCTCCAAATGGCAGGTCAGGTCTGGGAACGGGCTGGTATATACAGGCGTGGTATGGAACGACACCCACCCCTCCGAAATGATCCGGGTCGTGATCCCAGCCCAGGGTGACGTGGGGCGGGTCAAAACAGCTTCGTGGTAAGCAAATGTGTTTTTCCAAAGACACACTGCTGGGCGGGTATCTAGACCAAGGATACCCCTCCACTTCCACTCCCCACACTACTCTCCCTCAGCCAAGTGTTGATGGCTCTGCCAATTCTCGACCTCCAGGTTGTGTATTTGTACGCCCGGTAGTGCTGGAGAACTGAGGATAGTGCTTGGAACTGAGGATAGAGCTAGGGAACTGAGGATAGTGCTTGGAACTGAGGATAGAGCTAGGGAACTGAGGATAGAGCTAGGGAACTGAGGATAGAGCTAGGGAACTGAGGATAGAGCTAGGGAACTGAGGATAGTGCTAAGGGAACTGAGGATAGAGCTAGGGAACTGAGGATAGAGCTAGGGAACTGAGGATAATCTGGTGGGTATGTGACAGCCTCAGTGACGGTGTGGGAGGGTGGCATGACAAAGGAAAACTACCACTTCCTCACTACGTGGGTTGGTCCGACAGCTCACCTCGCTAGGAAGACGCACACACCTGACTTAGATAATGATACATCCAGGTGTGCACACATACTGTAAGGGACCGTATTGTATACACGCGAAATCTCTCGTTTGTCAATGTTTTCTCTTTTGGTGATATGGCGGTCACACACACACACACAACACACACACACACACACACACACACACACACACATACACACACACACACACACACACACACACACACATATACACACACAGATACGTTCTACTATCATCCTAATTCTTATCATTATCATCTAAGATTTTTTTTATATATATATATAGATATATATATATATTATATATATATATATATATATATATATTAAAGTTTTTTTTTTTTTTTTATACTTTGTCGCTGTCTCCCGCGTTTGCGAGGTAGCGCAAGGAAACAGACGAAAGAAATGGCCCAACCCCCCCCCCCCCCATACACATGTACATACACACGTCCACACACGCAAATATACATACCTACTCAGCTTTCCATGGTTTACCCCAGACGCTTCACATGCCTTGATTCAATCCACTGACAGCACGTCAACCCCTGTATACCACATCGCTCCAATTCACTCTATTCCTTGCCCTCCTTTCACCCTCCTGCATGTTCAGGCCCCGATCACACAAAATCTTTTTCACTCCATCTTTCCACCTCCAATTTGGTCTCCCTCTTCTCCTCGTTCCCTCCACCTCCGACACATATATCCTCTTGGTCAATCTTTCCTCACTCATTCTCTCCATGTGCCCAAACCATTTCAAAACACCCTCTTCTGCTCTCTCAACCACGCTCTTTTTATTTCCACACATCTCTCTTACCCTTACGTTACTTACTCGATCAAACCACCTCACACCACACATTTTCCTCAAACATCTCATTTCCAGCACATCCATCCTCCTGCGCACATCTCTATCCATAGCCCACGCCTCGCAACCATACAACATTGTTGGAACCACTATTCCTTCAAACATACCCATTTTTGCTTTCCGAGATAATGTTCTCGACTTCCACACATTTTTCAAGGCTCCCAAAATTTTCGCCCCCTCCCCCACCCTATGATCCACTTCCGCTTCCATGGTTCCATCCGCTGCCAGATCCACTCCCAGATATCTAAAACACTTCACTTCCTCCAGTTTTTCTCCATTCAAACTCACCTCCCAATTGACTTGACCCTCACCCCTACTGTACCTAATAACCTTGCTCTTATTCACATTTACTCTTAACTTTCTTCTTCCACACACTTTACCAAACTCAGTCACCAGCTTCTGCAGTTTCTCACATGAATCCGCCACCAGCGCTGTATCATCAGCGAACAACAACTGACTCACTTCCCAAGCTCTCTCATCCCCAACAGACTTCATACTTGCCCCTCTTTCCAGGACTCTTGCATTTACCTCCCTAACAACCCCATCCATAAACAAATTAAACAACCATATATATATATATATATATATATATATATATTATCCCTGGGGATAGGGTAGAAAGAATACTTCCCACGTATTCCCTGCGTGTCGTAGAAGGCGACTAAAACGAGCGGGTGCGGGGGGGGGGGGGGGGGGGGTACTGGAGACCCTCCCCTCCTGTATTACTTTCCAAAAGAAGGAGCAGAGCAAGGAGCTAAGTGAGGAATTTTTCTTCTAAGGCTTTGTCACATGTTCTTGACGCTACCATGCTTATGCAAGGTATGGGCAAATATATAAATACATTTAAGTTTTTTTTTCGTAATTATCCGCCGTTTCCCACGTCAGCGAGGTAGCTCCAGGAACATATAAAGACAGAACACATTCGCTCACATCCATTCTTTAGTTGTCATGTGGAATGCACCGAAACCACAGCTTCCTATCCACATCCAGGCCCCACAGAACTTTCCATGGTTTACCCCGGACGCTTCACATGCCCTGGTTCAATCCACTGACAGCACGTCGGCCCTGGTATACCACATCGTTCCAATTCACTCGATCCCGTGCACGCCTTTCACCCTCCTGTATATTCAGGCCCCGAGAACTCAAAACATGTTTCACTCCATCCTTTCACCTCCAGTTTGGTCTCCCCCTTCTCCTTGTTCTCTCCACTTCAGACACATGTATCGTCTTTGCCAACCTCTCCTCGCTTATTCTCTCCATAGGTCCAGATCACTTCGGTACACCCTATTCAGCTCTCTCAACCACACTCATTTTAGTATCACATCTCTCTCTCTTACCCTCTTATTACTTACTCGATCAAACCACCTCACACCACATACTGTCCACAAACATTTAATTTCCTATACATCCACCATCTTCTGTACAACCCTATCTATAGCCCAAGCCTCGCAACCATACAGCATTGCCGAGACAACTATACCTTCAAACTTACCTATTTTCGCCCTCTCAAATAACGACCTCTCTTTTCCACACATTCTTCAATTCTCCCAGAACCTACGCCCCCACATCTTCCATATGACATACTCCCGCTTCCATGTTTCCATTCGCAGCCATGTTTACTCCCAGATATGCGGAACATTTCACTTCTTTCAAATTTTCTCTATTCAAGCTCACATTCCAACGAACCCGACCATCTGCCCTTCTAAACCTACTAATCTTTGCATTTGATCACATTTACTCACAACTTCCTCCTTTCACACACTCTTCCAAACTTAAGTCACCAACTTCTGCTGTTTCTAAGTCGCATCTGCCATCAGTGCTGTATCATCAGCAAACAACAACTGACTCGCTCACTTCCAAGGCCCCTCTCATCCCCTACAAACTGCCATACTCACCTCTCTCTCTCTCCAAGACTCTTACATTTCCCTCCCTAACCAAATCAAACAACCATGGTGACATCACACACCCTAGCCGCAAACGTACAGCTCTGTAGTTTGGACACTCACCTTCATCCGTCTTGCCTTTATACAGTGGCACTATACATGCATTCCCCCAATCCTCAGGCACCTCACTATAATCCAAACATACACTGTAAATCCTAACTTACCAGTTAACAACACAGTCACCCCCGTTTCTTAAGAAAGTCAGCTGTAATACCATTCACTCCTGCCGCCCTTACACAAGGCCTTCACCACCTCTTCTCTATTTAGCTAAACCCCTTACTATGATCCTCTCAATCTGCACACCACCAGGTCCCAGACACCCTACATCTACCACCCTATCATCAAACACATTCAACAGTCCTTCAATATACTCACTCCATTTCCTCACTTTAACATTACCTATTACCACTTTCCCCATTTGCCGCCTTCACCGTTTTTCCCATTTATTTTTCTTTTCTCAGTATTAACCTCCTTCCAAAACATCTCGTTCTCCCAGAGGTTTACTGATACTCGTTCACCCTAGCTCTTATTTGCTCTCTTTTTCTACCCCTGCACCTTCCTCTTGACCTTCTGCCGTTCTATCTTGTACATTTCCCAATCATTTGCGCTCCTTCCCTGTAAGTACCGCCCATATACCTTTCCTTTCTCTTTCTTCAGCAACTTAGACTTCGTCATGTCACCATGTATTGCTCTCTCTCTCTCTCTCTCTCTCTCTCTCTCTCTCTCTCTCTCTCTCTCTCTCTTTGTCCATCTCCCACCTTTCGCATGCCAAACACTTCTCTCGCACGCACCATAACGCTCCCCCAAAATACCTCCCATTCCTCACCCCACTCTCCCCCAACTTCGTTGACTCTCATCTTTTCGCCATTCTACACTCAAGTCTCCACCCCCGGTATTTCCTCATATAAAGTCTGGTCTTCCGTGCACCGGGCGGCGGAGACATGATACGAGGCAGCGGACAAGCGCCGCGCCCTTTAGCCAGAACACATCCTACGCCAAATCACCCGCTACTGTATCGATACATTTCTACTGTATCCATACAACCGAGCTATGTGTATGCTTCACAGTCTGCTGTGTGTGTGTGTGTGTGTCTGTGTGTGGCAGTAGAGGTGAGTTGGGTGTGCAGCTTTAGCTGTGGGCACGGTGTATAGATTGAGCTGAGGGCAGGGTGGGTAGGGATAGCTGTGGGAAAGGTGTGCAGGTTTAGCTGTGGGAAAGGTGTGTAGGTTTAGCTTCGGGAAAGGTGTGTAGGTTTAGCTGTGGGAAAGGTGTGTAGGTTTAGCTGTGGGGAAGGTGTGTAGGTTTAGCTGTGGGAAAGGTGTGTAGGTTTAGCTGTGGGAAAGGTGTGTAGGTTTAGCTGTGGAAAGGGTGTGTAGGGATAGCTGTGGCACCACTGAAACTATGATATGCTAAAGCTCTCGCACTGCTGAATATGTGGCACCGCTGAAACTATGGTACAGCTGAAACTATGGCACCGCTGAAACTATGGCACAGCTGAAACTATGGCACAGCTGAAACTATGGTACAGCTGAAACTATGGCACCGCTGAATACATGGCACCGCTGAAACTATGGCACAGCTGAAACTATGGCACCGCTGAAACTATGGCACCGCTGAATATGTGGTACAACTGAAACTATGGCACAGCTGAAGCTCCGACATTGCTGAATATGAAGCATCACTGAAACTGAGGCACCGCTGAAGATCTGGCACTGCTGAAATCATGGCATCGCTGAAACTGTGGCACCGCTGAAGCTCTGGCAATGCTGAAACTGTGGCATAACTGAAACTATGGCACCGCTGAAACTATGGCACAGCTGAAACTATGGCACAGCTGAAACTATGGCACCGCTGAATACATGGCACCGCTGAAACTATGGCACCGCTGAAACTATGGCACCGCTGAAACTATGGCACCGCTGAAACTATGGCACCGCTGAAACTATGGCACAGCTGAAACTATGGCACAGCTGAAACTATGGTACAGCTGAAACTATGGCACAGCTGAAACTATGGCACAGCTGAAACTATGGCACAGCTGAAACTATGGCACAGCTGAAACTATGGCACAGCTGAAACTATGGTACAGCTGAAACTATGGCACAGCTGAAACTATGGCACCGCTGAAACTATGGCACAGCTGAAACTATGGCACAGCTGAAACTATGGCACAGCTGAAACTATGGTACAGCTGAAACTATGGCACCGCTGAAACTATGGCACAGCTGAAACTATGGTACAGCTGAAACTATGGTACAGCTGAAACTATGGCACCGCTGAAACTATGGCACAGCTGAAACTATGGTACAGCTGAAACTATGGCACAGCTGAAACTATGGCACCGCTGAAACTATGGTACAGCTGAAACTATGGCACCGCTGAAACTATGGCACCGCTGAAACTATGGCACCGCTGAAACTATGGCACCGCTGAAACTATGGCACCGCTGAAACTATGGCACAGCTGAAACTATGGCACAGCTGAAACTATGGCACCGCTGAAACTATGGCACAGCTGAAACTATGGCACAGCTGAAACTATGGCACAGCTGAAACTATGGCACAGCTGAAACTATGGCACAGCTGAAACTATGGCACAGCTGAAACTATGGCACCGCTGAAACTATGGCACAGCTGAAACTATGGCACAGCTGAAACTATGGCACCGCTGAAACTATGGCACAGCTGAAACTATGGCACAGCTGAAACTATGGCACAGCTGAAACTATGGCACAGCTGAAACTATGGCACAGCTGAAACTATGGCACCGCTGAAACTATGGCACAGCTGAAACTATGGCACAGCTGAAACTATGGCACAGCTGAAACTATGGCACCGCTGAAACTATGGCACAGCTGAAACTATGGCACCGCTGAAACTATGGCACAGCTGAAACTATGGCACAGCTGAAAACTATGGTACAGCTGAAAACTATGGCACCGCTGAAACTATGGCACAGCTGAAACTATGGCACAGCTGAAACTATGGCACAGCTGAAACTATGGCACCGCTGAAACTATGGCACAGCTGAAACTATGGCACAGCTGAAACTATGGCACAGCTGAAACTATGGCACAGCTGAAACTATGGCACAGCTGAAACTATGGCACCGCTGAAACTATGGTACAGCTGAAAACTATGGTACAGCTGAAAACTATGGCACCGCTGAAACTATGGCACCGCTGAAACTATGGCACAGCTGAAACTATGGCACAGCTGAAACTATGGCACCGCTGAAACTATGGCACAGCTGAAACTATGGCACAGCTGAAACTATGGCACCGCTGAAACTATGGCACAGCTGAAACTATGGCACAGCTGAAACTATGGCACCGCTGAAACTATGGCACAGCTGAAACTATGGCACAGCTGAAACTATGGCACCGCTGAAACTATGGCACAGCTGAAACTATGGCACAGCTGAAACTATGGCACAGCTGAAACTATGGCACAGCTGAAAACTATGGCACCGCTGAAACTATGGCACAGCTGAAACTATGGCACAGCTGAAACTATGGCACAGCTGAAACTATGGCACCGCTGAAACTATGGCACAGCTGAAACTATGGCACCGCTGAAACTATGGCACAGCTGAAACTATGGCACCGCTGAAACTATGGCACCGCTGAAACTATGGCACAGCTGAAACTATGGCACAGCTGAAACTATGGCACCGCTGAAACTATGGCACCGCTGAAACTATGGCACAGCTGAAACTATGGCACAGCTGAAACTATGGCACAGCTGAAACTATGGCACCGCTGAAACTATGGCACCGCTGAAACTATGGCACAGCTGAAACTATGGCACAGCTGAAACTATGGCACAGCTGAAACTATGGCACAGCTGAAACTATGGCACAGCTGAAACTATGGCACAGCTGAAACTATGGCACAGCTGAAACTATGGCACCGCTGAAACTATGGCACAGCTGAAACTATGGCACAGCTGAAACTATGGCACAGCTGAAACTATGGCACCGCTGAAACTATGGCACAGCTGAAACTATGGCACAGCTGAAACTATGGCACAGCTGAAACTATGGCACCGCTGAAACTATGGCACCGCTGAAACTATGGCACAGCTGAAACTATGGCACAGCTGAAACTATGGCACAGCTGAAACTATGGCACAGCTGAAACTATGGCACCGCTGAAACTATGGCACAGCTGAAACTATGGCACCGCTGAAACTATGGCACAGCTGAAACTATGGCACAGCTGAAACTATGGCACCGCTGAAACTATGGCACCGCTGAAACTATGGCACAGCTGAAACTATGGCACAGCTGAAACTATGGCACCGCTGAAACTATGGCACCGCTGAAACTATGGCACCGCTGAAACTATGGCACAGCTGAAACTATGGCACCGCTGAAACTATGGCACAGCTGAAACTATGGCACCGCTGAAACTATGGTACAGCTGAAAACTATGGCACCGCTGAAACTATGGCACAGCTGAAACTATGGCACAGCTGAAACTATGGCACAGCTGAAACTATGGCACCGCTGAAACTATGGCACAGCTGAAACTATGGCACAGCTGAAACTATGGCACAGCTGAAACTATGGCACAGCTGAAACTATGGCACAGCTGAAACTATGGCACCGCTGAAACTATGGCACCGCTGAAACTATGGCACAGCTGAAACTATGGCACCGCTGAAACTATGGCACAGCTGAAACTATGGCACAGCTGAAACTATGGCACAGCTGAAACTATGGCACCGCTGAAACTATGGCACCGCTGAAACTATGGCACAGCTGAAACTATGGCACAGCTGAAACTATGGCACAGCTGAAACTATGGCACAGCTGAAACTATGGCACAGCTGAAACTATGGCACAGCTGAAACTATGGCACAGCTGAAACTATGGCACAGCTGAAACTATGGCACAGCTGAAACTATGGCACAGCTGAAACTATGGCACAGCTGAAACTATGGCACCGCTGAAACTATGGCACAGCTGAAACTATGGCACAGCTGAAACTATGGCACAGCTGAAACTATGGTACAGCTGAAAACTATGGCACAGCTGAAACTATGGCACAGCTGAAACTATGGCACAGCTGAAACTATGGCACAGCTGAAACTATGGCACAGCTGAAACTATGGCACAGCTGAAACTATGGCACAGCTGAAACTATGGCACAGCTGAAACTATGGCACCGCTGAAACTATGGCACAGCTGAAACTATGGCACAGCTGAAACTATGGCACAGCTGAAAACTATGGTACAGCTGAAACTATGGCACCGCTGAAACTATGGCACAGCTGAAACTATGGCACAGCTGAAACTATGGCACCGCTGAAACTATGGCACAGCTGAAACTATGGCACAGCTGAAACTATGGCACAGCTGAAACTATGGCACAGCTGAAACTATGGCACAGCTGAAACTATGGCACAGCTGAAACTATGGCACAGCTGAAACTATGGCACAGCTGAAACTATGGCACAGCTGAAACTATGGCACAGCTGAAACTATGGCACAGCTGAAACTATGGCACAGCTGAAACTATGGCACAGCTGAAACTATGGCACAGCTGAAACTATGGCACAGCTGAAACTATGGTACAGCTGAAAACTATGGTACAGCTGAAAACTATGGTACAGCTGAAACTATGGCACCGCTGAAACTATGGCACAGCTGAAACTATGGCACAGCTGAAACTATGGCACAGCTGAAACTATGGCACAGCTGAAACTATGGCACAGCTGAAACTATGGCACAGCTGAAACTATGGCACCGCTGAAACTATGGCACCGCTGAAACTATGGCACAGCTGAAACTATGGCACAGCTGAAACTATGGCACCGCTGAAACTATGGCACAGCTGAAACTATGGCACAGCTGAAAACTATGGTACAGCTGAAACTATGGCACAGCTGAAACTATGGCACCGCTGAAACTATGGCACAGCTGAAACTATGGCACCGCTGAAACTATGGCACCGCTGAAACTATGGCACAGCTGAAACTATGGTACAGCTGAAAACTATGGCACCGCTGAAACTATGGCACAGCTGAAACTATGGCACAGCTGAAACTATGGCACAGCTGAAACTATGGCACAGCTGAAAACTATGGTACAGCTGAAAACTATGGCACCGCTGAAACTATGGCACAGCTGAAACTATGGCACAGCTGAAACTATGGCACCGCTGAAACTATGGCACAGCTGAAACTATGGCACCGCTGAAACTATGGCACCGCTGAAACTATGGCACCGCTGAAACTATGGCACAGCTGAAACTATGGCACCGCTGAAACTATGGCACAGCTGAAACTATGGCACAGCTGAAACTATGGCACCGCTGAAACTATGGCACCGCTGAAACTATGGCACCGCTGAAACTATGGCACCGCTGAAACTATGGCACAGCTGAAACTATGGCACCGCTGAAACTATGGCACCGCTGAAACTATGGCACAGCTGAAACTATGGTACAGCTGAAACTATGGCACCGCTGAAACTATGGCACCGCTGAAACTATGGCACAGCTGAAACTATGGCACAGCTGAAACTATGGCACAGCTGAAACTATGGCACAGCTGAAACTATGGCACCGCTGAAACTATGGCACAGCTGAAACTATGGCACCGCTGAAACTATGGCACCGCTGAAACTATGGTACAGCTGAAACTATGGCACAGCTGAAACTATGGCACAGCTGAAACTATGGCACCGCTGAAACTATGGCACCGCTGAAACTATGGCACAGCTGAAACTATGGCACCGCTGAAACTATGGCACAGCTGAAACTATGGCACAGCTGAAACTATGGCACAGCTGAAACTATGGCACCGCTGAAACTATGGCACAGCTGAAACTATGGCACAGCTGAAACTATGGCACCGCTGAAACTATGGCACCGCTGAAACTATGGCACAGCTGAAACTATGGCACAGCTGAAACTATGGCACAGCTGAAACTATGGCACAGCTGAAACTATGGCACAGCTGAAACTATGGCACAGCTGAAACTATGGCACCGCTGAAACTATGGCACAGCTGAAACTATGGCACCGCTGAAACTATGGTACAGCTGAAACTATGGCACCGCTGAAACTATGGCACCGCTGAAACTATGGCACAGCTGAAACTATGGCACCGCTGAAACTATGGCACAGCTGAAACTATGGCACCGCTGAAACTATGGCACAGCTGAAACTATGGTACAGCTGAAAACTATGGCACCGCTGAAACTATGGCACAGCTGAAACTATGGCACAGCTGAAACTATGGCACCGCTGAAACTATGGCACAGCTGAAACTATGGTACAGCTGAAACTATGGCACAGCTGAAACTATGGCACAGCTGAAACTATGGCACAGCTGAAACTATGGCACAGCTGAAACTATGGCACAGCTGAAACTATGGCACAGCTGAAACTATGGCACAGCTGAAACTATGGCACAGCTGAAACTATGGCACCGCTGAAACTATGGCACAGCTGAAACTATGGCACCGCTGAAACTATGGCACAGCTGAAACTATGGCACAGCTGAAACTATGGCACCGCTGAAACTATGGCACCGCTGAAACTATGGCACCGCTGAAACTATGGCACCGCTGAAACTATGGCACAGCTGAAACTATGGCACCGCTGAAACTATGGCACAGCTGAAACTATGGCACCGCTGAAACTATGGCACAGCTGAAACTATGGCACAGCTGAAACTATGGCACCGCTGAAACTATGGCACCGCTGAAACTATGGCACAGCTGAAACTATGGCACCGCTGAAACTATGGCACAGCTGAAACTATGGCACAGCTGAAACTATGGCACAGCTGAAACTATGGCACCGCTGAAACTATGGCACAGCTGAAACTATGGCACAGCTGAAACTATGGCACAGCTGAAACTATGGCACCGCTGAAACTATGGCACCGCTGAAACTATGGCACAGCTGAAACTATGGCACAGCTGAAACTATGGCACCGCTGAAACTATGGCACAGCTGAAACTATGGCACAGCTGAAACTATGGCACCGCTGAAACTATGGCACAGCTGAAACTATGGCACAGCTGAAACTATGGCACCGCTGAAACTATGGCACAGCTGAAACTATGGCACAGCTGAAACTATGGCACAGCTGAAACTATGGCACAGCTGAAACTATGGCACAGCTGAAACTATGGCACAGCTGAAGCTCCGACATTGCTGTAACACGTCATGAAGTATATATTACAGAATATTACTGTAACACGTCATGAAGTATATATTACAGAATATTACTGTAACGCGTCGTGAAGTATATATTACAGAATATTACTGTAACACGTCATGAAGTATATATTACAGAATATTACTGTAACACGTCATGAAGTATATATTACAGAATATTACTGTAACGCGTCGTGAAGTATATACTACAGAATATTACTGTAACACGTTATGAAGTATATGCTACAGAATATTACTGTAACGCGTCGTGAAGTATATATTACAGAATATTACTGTAATACGTCATGAATCATTTATGTCCACAACGTCTGGTATGAACGGTCTGTAATTTGTTATATAAAAGGAAACCACACCTTACTCTGTCTAGATTAAGGTCAGTATAAGACTGACATCATTTCAGTGTACAAATTACAGTAGAAAAATCTCTGACGGCGCCTTGGCTATACGGGTTTTCGAAGCTTAAACATGACACAGTTCAAAAGTGCTTCACTCGCTGTTTCAGACAGGTTCCGATCACGTATGAGGTCATTCTCCTCGCTCCGGGTGATTAGAGGCGTTGCCTCATCGTCTCTAGTTAATAACGGGTCGTTAAGTGACCCCACTCTCGGGGTGGGGCTCACTAGATGACTGCTGGTTCTGTCATTTCCTCGTCATTCACCTGTTCCGGAAATGCTGTTCGAACGAGTGAGTAGTCAGTCAGACCTTCTTCTTCCTCCGCCGTGTGTGGAGCCGCTGTGTGGATCTCAGAAGCGAAACCCGGGATACGAAACGAAACGCGTAGTACCTTCGACACCCAACTTAATACTTCAGTTAAGTATAAGTAGTTATCACTACAGTTGGGGGTGGGTGGGGGGGGGGGTTTCTTGGCTCTAACCATACCACTGGAACAGTCGGGGACGCTGACCGCCCCTTTCCACTGGACCGATGGTCAGGACTGGAGGCACACGGAATGAAACAGACGTGTATGGACCAGATGCCCCGATCTGGCTTATGACTTTTCGACACACACACACACACACACACACACACGAATTTCACTCTATATCAAGTATGAATATCCATTTTTGTGTGTATACCAATTCTGTGTATGGAATTTCATATTTATGAATTTTTGAGATACAGAGAAAATAATGCCAAAATCCTTAATAACTGAGAATTATCATTAATTTGTATGACTTAAGCAAATTTATAATTATCAATTATCAATTTGTAAGAGTCATACAATTTACAATTTCAGATGCAATGTCTTTATTGGTTCATGATAATACAACGGAATCTATTTGTTCATGAGAATACAACGACATTTATTGGTTCATGATAATACAACAGAATCTATCTGTTCATGAAAATACAACGAGATTTATTTCTTCATGACATTTCAGAGTGTTTATTTCTGTTCTAGATATCACGTTGTGATGCAAACCTTCATCATTCTACAACCAGAATCATTTGAACATAATAAACCGGATTTATTGTGTTCATAAAACAACCGGATGAATTCATTCATAATACGGTAACCAGATCTATTCGAAAAATAGGTAACAGTGACAATTACAGTTCGCTACCGTTTCGTTAAATCTATCGGGCGATAGAACGATAGAACACGGTCTATTTCTACTTGTGAATGGTTGTTATAGAGCGATAGAGGAGCGTCTATTATATGCATCTGATGGTTAGGTTACAGCGATAAAGAAATGCCCATCATCTGCTTCTATGATTGGGCAACAGAAAGGTACAGAAATGCCCATTATCTGCTTCTATGATTGGGTAACAGAATGGCGTAGAAATGCCCATTATCTGCTTCTATGATTGGGTAACAGAATGGCAAAGAAATGCCCATTATCTGCGTCTGATATTTGGGCGACAGAAAGGCACAGAAATGCCCATTATCTGCATCCATGATTAGGTAACAGAAAGGCACAGAAATACCCATCATCTGCATCTATGATTGGGCAACAGAATGGCACAGAAGCGCCCATCATCTGCCTCTATGGTTGGGTAACAGAGCGGCACAGAAGCCTTAGAATACCCATGAAAAGGGCGAAGAACTCACTAATATCTTATTCCACTTACCAGACGTGTGTGTATATATATATATATATATATATATATATATATATATATATATATATATATGTATATATATATATATATATATATACCAGCATCATTAAGTCGTGACTGACACAGAAAAAGATAACACTTTGAGACGTATGGGAAGGCGAAGTCCATAATGAACTAAAACGATAAATGGTAAAGAATTTATATAACCAACTGTCTCAAACCTTCAAGAAAATGGCCTTCTCTCTCTCTCTCTCTCTCTCTCTCTCTCTCTCTCTCTCTCTCTCTCTCTCTCTCTCTCTCTCTCTCTCTCTCTCACACGACTGTCCGTGACAATCGCTTATGCATGGCGGAAAAAAAACCACTGCTATTGGCGGGTGCATGTCGTCACTGCCTGATGATGTATTGGCGTTGTCCAGGCTGGCATGCGTTCGTGTGCATGGCGGCTTGTCATGTCGGGCCAGGAAGGCTAGAGTGTGGGCTAGGTAGGGGGAGGAGGACTATAATATCATGAGCGGCGAACTCCACCCCTCCCCGCTAGGCTGACGAGGGAGGGAGGGAGCGAGCGAGCGCCGACCACCACCGCCACCGCCCCAGGCCGGCCCCGGCCAGCCAGCCCTCCAAGCAAAATGGCGGGTTTAGTCTCGCCTTCCAGACGCCCTCACCCGCGAATAACGAACCGTCCTTGATAATGCGATTTTCAGCTGTTTTATCTCATATTTGGGCCCCCTGTATGACCACACTCGTCCGTGCTGAGAATATGAAGGTACAATAGCACCTCTTCAAGGGTTCGTACAATTATATTTAACACGTAATAGGCCAAACCGGGGGGAAAAAAACATTGTAATGGAGAGGTGTGTTATTGGCACTGTCATGCAGTACGCAGGGATGACCACAAAAAATGCGATCGCTAAACATCGTCATGAAAATGATTACCCTTGCCATAGATCTTGGAACTCCAGTTCTTCTATACCCCTCTGCTAATTATGCCACACGCAACGTCATTGAATCTGTCTTAATTGCTAATACTATGACGTTTAATTTGTCCCCAGGCAATTCTAAAGCCCATCCTAGTATCAACTAAATCATTAGGAGAGAATTGACAAAACACGAAAACACAAACAAGTTGTTCATGGCACACCCAGCTACCCAGGTCAACCCCCCGCTACCTGACCTCCCTTAATCACTCTCCCTTACAACGGTTACTGCCAGACACAAACTGGACAGAGGTTGGCCTGTACAGATTGGTGCTGGACGGCGGGACTCCAGTGTGATGTTGGGATGTAAATAACTTTGTTAAGTCCTGGCAACACCTGATGATGAGGTGGATTGTCTCCACGAAACATGTCGTGCCACATGGATAGAAAAATAACATGTTAAATGAAATTGTATGAACTACTGAAGTGCGACTTCACCTTCATATATATATATATATATATATATATATATATATATATATATATATATATATATATATATATATATATATAATCATCCCTGAGGATAACGGAAGAAGGAATACTTCCCACGTATTCCCTGCGTGTACTAGAAGGCAACTAAAAGGGGAGGGAGCGGGGGCTGGAAATCCTCTCCTCTGGTTTTAATTTTCCAAAAGAAAGAACAGAGAAGGGGGCCAAGTGAGGATATTCCCTCAAAGGCTCAGTGTTCTGTTCTAAACGCTAAACGCTACTTCGCTAATATATATATATATATATATATATATATATATATATATATATATATATATATATATATATATATATATATACAGAAAGGATCTAATCTTGTCCACTTGACCGCAGTAGTTGGCGGACTGGCGCGAACTGTTGAATGGCGTCAAGCGCCCATGGTTAGACTAGCACAAGTATCATTAGGGTAAGCAATGATGACCTTAATCACCCGATCGGGGGCAATTACGGGCGTGTTAGGACCGCGATAGATCACTGGTCAGAGAAGGAGGGGGGTGAAGATAGGGTTAGTGTAGTTGTGCGAGAGAAAGAGAGAGAGAGGCAGTGGTGTCTGGCTAATTTGTCCACACCCTCCCTCCTCTGTCGATGTTGCATGACCCTCTGTGACACAGCTGCTGTGTCCGTCTTTAACTCTGTGGTGCACAGAATCCTGTGATGACTATGACAGTAACCACTCGTTCAAGGAAGTGTCCTTCGACGCGATTATTACGCGATGAGCGACGATAGCAGATCACAGCGAACGCCCACGAAATATGACGTTCATCAAACATTCACACGCCCCGATCATTATCTGTCGTAGATAACACACAACCAGACCTATCTATCGGCAAGGGCGGTTTGAGTGTTTCATTAGTAGCAGTCTGACTGAACCAGTTCCCACGCGTATCTTTAAGTACGCCTCCACCAACATAAGGTCACGAATTCAGTTGATGTAAACATACTACCTACGTGCTCTCGAACTCGCTGTGTGCATACCTCAAAAAAACCCCTCACCCACCCACTCACCCCTCAACTCCCTCCTCCTCCTTTGCCAAAAGGCAGCACCATCTCCCTTCCTAATCACCCTCCAACGGTCAGCAGGTCAGTGTATACCTTGGCCTGGCGGTAATAGGATGTTCCACACATGCATTTGTGCTGGCGTTGTGATGTGAGACTTTAAGGAGGAGGATCGTCTCCTGCGCTACTTTCAGTAGCGGGGGAATGCGCTCTCCTTAGGTGCTGAGACGTTCTCATAGGAGACAGCCTCGCCAAAGATGACTTTTCATTCGCGTTGTAGCGCGTTACGGCGAGGTAACGTCAGGAACAGACGAGGAAAGGCCACATTCGCTCACATCCATTCTCTAGCTGTCATGTGTAATGCACCGAAACCACAGCTCCCTATCCACATCCAAGCCCCCACATACCTTTCCATGGTTTTACCCAGGACGCTTCACATGCCCTGGTTCAGCCTACTGACTGCACGTCGTCCACTATATATATATATATATATATATATATATATATATATATATATATATATATATATATATATATATATATATATATACGGGCTACGCCTCTGTAACTGTAGCCCAACATGGCAAGTTATCTTTTGACCTTCCCTACCGTTCTCAGTGTGGACGACTTTACGTTACACTCCGTCAGTGTGACGAGGGTCAGAATTGCTTCGTGTAACACAAACATTGTTGTTACCAATGTTACTCTCAGTGTCATGGTGTATCCTGTATTCATACATCATGTATTTAATGCTGTGTTGTGTCTGTCTCGATAACAAATATCTTGACTCTTAGAAAATAGAAAACTGCTCGTGGTTACACTCCTGTGTGACATGTCACCACCAGCGTGCCTGTAACAGTGGTAACACTACAATCTCCCAGGGTAGTCCACATTCCCTTACTACTTTACGTAGCGCCGCCTTGGGTTCCTTTGGGCCACAGAGGCGCCCTCAGCCAAGGTAGCTGCTGCTCTGTCCAATGTCTGCGGTGCCCTGATGCGGGCTATGAAGAAACTAGGCTTGGCTAGGCTAGGCTAGGCTGGGCTAGGCTAGGCTAGGCTAAGGAGCCCTGTGGGATAGGCAGGCTTGAACGGAGTGCAGGATATCGCTCAGCCCTTCGTCAGGAGGTTGAATTCAAAGTCCTGGTTCATCACACGGCGATGGCGGTACGTGTGTGTGTGTGTGTGTGTGTGTGTGTGTGTGTGTCAAGAAGATGGCGGAGATGTTGAGGTGGGCGTGGTGGTGGGCGTGGTTGTGGGCGTGGTGCGGCAACGTGTGTGCGTGTGTGTGTGTGGGTGAGTGTGTGCCGGGGGGCCGGCCCGCGGCCTCTTTTGCCCCCCCCCCAACTCCCCCCCCCCCTCCTCCGCCTCCTCCTCCTCCCCTCCTCCTCTTCCGCCTCCGCCTCCTCCTCCTCCTCCTCCTCCTCCTCCTCCTCCTCCGCCTCCTTCCACCACACAGCTGCCGACACCCGCCACAGCCCCCCCCCCCCCCCCAACACCAGACGATATATGTGTGTCGCTTTCTGGCCCCGGCGGCGGCATGTGTCAGGTGTGTGGCTGCGGCGTGAGACCAGGTGTGGCAGGTAGTGTGGCTGCGGCATGAGTCAGACGGGGCTGCGGCAGTGAATCAGGTGTGACTGCGGCAGTGAGGGAGGCGGGCGTGGCTGCGGCAGTGAGGGAGGCGGGCGTGGCTGCGGCAGTGAGGGAGGCGGGCGTGGCTGCGGCAGTGAGGGAGGCGGGCGTGGCTGCGGCAGTGAATCAGATTTCAAGGAAGGCAGCAGCAGTAGCAGGTTAACAGCGGCATAACAGTCGAGAGTCTTTGATAAGAGCAGCGAGAATGAAACGTATTGCATAGAATTACGGGGCCAAGCCGAGACTTGCCCCGACTGGCTCTCCTTTTCAGTGGTTGAATGCGAAGTGGGTTCAATATCTGGGGGTAGGTTCAATATCTGGGGGTAGGGTGAATATCTGGGGGTAAGTTGAATATCTGGGGGTAGGTTCAATATCTGGGGGTAGGTTCAATATCTGGGGGTAGGTTGAATATCTGGGGGTAGGTTGAATATCTGGGGGTAGGTTGAATATCTGGGGGTAGGTTAAATATCTGGGGGTAGGTTGAATATCTGGGGGTAGGTTGAATATCTGGGGGTAGGTTGAATATCTGGGGGTAGGTTGAATATCTGGGGGTAGGGTAAATATCTGGGGGTAGGGTAAATATCTGGGGATAGGCTGATTATCTGGGGATAGGTTCATTATCTGGAGATAGGCTGAATATCTGGGGTAGGTTGAATATCTGGGGATAGGTTCATTATCTGGAGATAGGCTGAATATCTGGGGGTAGGTTGAATATCTGGGGATAGGTTCATTATCTGGAGATAGGCTGAATATCTGGGGGTAGGTTGAATATCTGGGGGTAGGTTCATTATCTGGGGGTAGGTTTGAATATCTGGGGGTAGGTTTGAATATCTGGGGGTAGTTTGAATATCTGGGGGTAGTTTGAATATCTGGGGGTAGTTTGAATATCTGGGGGTAGGTTCAATATCTGGGGGTAGGTTGAATATCTGGGGATAGGTTCATTATCTGGGGGTAGGTTTGAATATCTGGGGGTAGTTTGAATATCTGGGGGTAGGTTTGAATATCTGGGGGTAGTTTGAATATCTGGGGGTAGTTTGAATATCTGGGGGTAGTTTGAATATCTGGGGGTAGTTTGAATATCTGGGGGTAGTTTGAATATCTGGGGGTAGGTTTGAATATCTGGGGGTAGTTTGAATATCTGGGGGTAGTTTGAATATCTGGGGGTAGTTTGAATATCTGGCGGTAGTTTGAATATCTGGGGGTAGGTTTGAATATCTGGGGGTAGGTTTGAATATCTGGGGGTAGTTTGAATATCTGGGGGTAGTTTGAATATCTGGGGGTAGGTTGAATATCTGGGGGTAGGGTGAATATCTGGGGGTAGGTTGAATATCTGGGGGTAGGGTGAATATCTGGGGTAAGTTGAATATCTGGGGGTAAGTTGAGCCATCTGGGATAGGTTGATTATCTAGGGGTAGTTTGAATATCTGGGGGTAGTTTGAATATCTGGGGGTAGTTTGAATATCTGGGGGTAGTTTGAATATCTGGGGGTAGGTTTAGTATCATGGGCCATAGTGAGAGCGTGATTATATAATGAACGTTAACGTCCTTAATCACCCTGGCTGTTAGCAGATCTAAAAGCCCAATTAACCAGCCAACATGAGACAAGATAACAGGCTGTTCGCTCCTATGACAACCCGTTGTTCTGCTGCTATGATAAGGAGCTCTTTGGCTGCAAAGACTATATGCTTTTAGCCCTTATGATAACAGACCGTGGGCTGTCATCATTCTAGGCTGTTGGCTGCTATGATAATAAGCTAGTGGCTATTACGACAACAGGCTGTTTGGTTGCTATGATAACAGGCTGTTGGCTGCTATGATAA
The DNA here is from genome assembly GCF_036320965.1 of Panulirus ornatus. NCBI lineage: Eukaryota > Metazoa > Arthropoda > Malacostraca > Decapoda > Palinuridae > Panulirus > Panulirus ornatus. The sequence continues at coordinate 50,760,273 of NC_092232.1, forward strand.
CAGGCTGTTGGCTGCTATGATAATAAGCTAGTGGCTATTACGACAACAGGCTGTTAAGTTGCTATGATAACAGGCTGTTGGCTGCTATGATAACAGGCTGTTGGCTGTTATGATAACAGGCTGTTGGCTGCTATGATAACAGGCTATTGACTGCTATGATAACAGGCTGTTGGCTGCTATGATAATAAGCTATTGGCTATTACGACAACAGGCTGTTTGGTTGCTATGATAACAGGTTGTTGGCTGTTATGATAACAGGCTGTTGGCTGTTATGATAACAGGCTGTTGGCTGCTATGATAACAGGCTGTTGGCTGCTATGATAACAGGCTATCAGCCAGTACTCCAATCTAACTGCTAAACCCCATAGGATCATACAGGAAATTATATCTACTTTGAATCATAGTTAGGCAATAGTGATCAGGGATTATCGTGCAAATAAAATCACCACTTTTAAGATTAAGAAGAAAAACGGCTCATATTTCACCAAGATGTGAGGTAAACCAGCCTCACTCATCGCGTTAGCGTTTGGTGAGGATTCGACAAGGCAATTTGTTCAGCGCGCGTGTATTGGTAGTTAAGATACCATTCGTCAGTCAGTAGTTCTGATATTCCTTAACACGCGCCACGTCGCCAAGACCAAACTACCTTATGCGACAGGTAGACAATGAGGGAACCCTACCACAGCACAGGTAGACAATGAGGGAACCCTACCACAGCACAGGTAGACAATGAGGGAACCCTACCACAGCACAGGTAGACAATGTGGGAACCCTACCACAGCACAGGTAGACAATGAGGGAACCCAACCACAGCACAGGTAGACAATGAGGGAACCCTACCACAGCACAGGTAGACAATGAGGGAACCCTACCACAGCACCAGCATATCTACCATGGCTCCTCACCCCGGGTTCAACAGCAGCAGCAGCATCAAGCCTTGCCACAGCAAAGTATCGCTACAGATCCAAGCTGACGTATCATGGGGGCCACCCAGACACCCAAAAGAAATAAATATAATTCATTTATGCCCTGTTGAAGGCCCCTCTGTGATCCGTGTCACTCTGTTTATCGTATACAGTATAGGAAGAGATGTAATAGTAATGGACTCGGAGGAATATGTACTTCCTCAGGACAGCATCCAAGAATGATACAGGTGGCGTGGGTCCGCGCCACAAACAGGTTCCAACGAGTGAGAAAAAATGACCTTGGTTGTACGGAGTCCTTTGCCGTAGGTCGACGAAAGGAGGGGACAGAAGGCAATAGCAACTTCCAAAGACTCACGGACAATACCAAGGAATGATAACTGTGAATATAAAAAGAAAAACAAGGCCCCTTGAGTCTTCGTCCAAACGTGCATCCAAAGATGGCCTTCCAGGTTCCCCGAAGGTCGACGAAGGATCGGACAGAAGGTAATAGCAACTTCCAAAGACTCACTGACATTACCAAGGAATGATAGCTGTGTATATAAATAAAAACAAGGCCCCTTGAGTCTTCGTCCAAACGTGCATCCAAAGATGGCCCTCCAGGTTCCTAGCGTCACACGCGCGAGCGAAAGAATTGCGACGACCCTTTTCGAGAGAGCTGGGCCCAACCCGAGTTCTTCCCTCTGCCGAAGTCGATGACAGACACTCGGGAAACCCTGCGATACAACGGGATCCTCTCAATACAGCACCTTCACGAGCGACAGACGTATCTGAAAATCAATCTCGTCGCTTCATCTGACGTTCGAATGGAAGGAGGGGAGGAAAAAAGGGGACAGTCATTACCTGCACGTCTTTGCATTCTGTTCCAGGTCCAAACTCCTGAACCTCCATGGCGTTCGAACCATGTTAAAGAGAGAAAGAGAGAGACAAAAATACCGACACAAGTTTCTCCAACACTTTACGAGATAGAGAGTTTTGACGCTGGTGTCATCCTGAAGAAGCTACTTAAAAAAAACACGACTGGAATAACTCTCCACAAAAAAAAAAGAGCGGGAGCAAAGCGATTCCAGATTCATAAACTTGTATTGGCATCCCACGGCACGAAGGGGAGTTTTAGTTTGGAAAGAACATCAGGAAAACCAATGGATACATAGAATCAAACAGCCTACGAAACAAAAGAGAGCAGAACACCAGGAAAGCCAATGGACACATAGAATCAAATAGTCTACGAAACAAAAGAGAGCAGAAGAACATCGGGAAAGCCAATGGAGACATAGAATCAAATAGCCAACGAAACAAAAGAGAGCAGAACACCAGGAAAGCCAATGGACACATAGAATCAAATAGCCTACGAAACAAAAGAGAGCAGAAGAACATCAGGAAAGCCAAATTGACACAAAGAATCAAATAGCCAACGAAACAAAAGAGAGCAGAGGTTCTGTATATAGATGGAGGAGGATCCTGCTTTTCAAGAGCTGTGTGACTATAGCGACGACATGTGAAGCGGGCGCTGAGGAAGGTTAGAAAAGAATTGTGGGATGGTCTTAAACACAGGCTTCTTGAAGGCCTTTGGTACGTGCGCTCATGGAAAGATAACACATAAAACGCTTCATATGGAGGTGGATACTGATTCCATCGAACGTCAACTGATCATTAAACACTCAAACGAAAAGATCTCAAAGGACGCTGGTTCTACCACACGAAACTCAATGCATCCAGTCCCCGATGGTGCTTTGACAGAAGAGGTCGCTCACAGTGTTCACACTGTTGATGGACAAGCAGCAAATTACGACACGATATCTTTAACCTCCGAATTCAGGAATTCGTATTAAGGACTGATAATATCCATGCGAGCTCCGGTGTCTTCGCTGTCAAAAGCCCTTTGACCAAAACGACTGTGACAATCATGACAAAAACGAGGGAGGGCGATGATGCACATGAGGGAGTCAGTCACAGACGACCTAAGACACAGACGACCTAGGACCTACAGTCGTCTGAGGGACATCGTCCAGAGGGTAACGACCTCGCCGAACTCAAGAGATTCCACTGTGGGTCGTGACCTCCGTCTGGAGAGGAGCGCCACTCGTGCCTCTGCTGTTCCTCCGCCGTGCTTCTGCGGTCGTGGGCGGCGCGGGTAGTCAGCCTGCGGGTCGCGCAGGCGCCCATCGTCCCCGTTGAGGTCTGTTGATAAACTGGGTCCCTGGCGCTACCTCGCTGACGTGGGACACGGCGATCAAGTATTATGATTATATATATATATATATATATATATATATATATATATATATATATATATATATATATATATATATATATATATATATCCATAATTGCTGCCCTCATCCATTCCCGTCGCCACCCCGCCACACAGGAAATAGCATTCCCCCTCCCCCCATCCTCCCCCCACCCACCGGCGAGGGAGCGTCAGGAACAGACGTTGAAATGTATATGTATGTATATGTGTGGGCGTTTATGTATATACATGTGTATGTGGGTGGGTTGGACCAATCCTCGTCTGTTTCCTTGCGCTACCTCGCTGACACGGGAGACGACGGTTAAGTATGATAAAAGAATTATATATATATATATATATATATATATATATATATATAAGCAAGTGTACATAAAATGTATGATGCAGTTAAAACTCACATGGAAACGGAAAACAAAGTCTCAAGCGCTTTCGTGTAATTACATCGTCAGGAGTGAGTACAGAGAGAGAGAGAGAGAGAGAGAGAGAGAGAGAGAGAGAGAGAGAGAGAGAGAGAGAGAGAGCACCACAATACAATACACCAGTCACCACTGGGCGGGGCTGACCCATGAATTAAGAAACAGGTGAAGGGGTTAGGGCACAGGTCAACCTTAACCACCTCACACCTCTCTCTCTCTCTCTCTCTCTCTCTCTCTCTCTCTCTCTCTCTCTCTGTACTCACTCCTGACGGTGGAATTATACGAAAGCGCTGGAGACTTTGTATTTTCCTCCTCCTTGTGGTTTCGCCTATCTACCAACCTACATACACACACACACACACACACACACACACACACACACACACACATATATATATATCTTTTTCTTTTTTCTTTCAAACTATTCGCCATTTCCCGCATTAGCGAGGTAGCGTTAAGAACAGAGGACTGGGCCTTTGAGGGAATACCCTCACCTGGCCCAATTCTCTGTTCCTTCTTTTGGAAAATTGAAAAAAAAAACAAAAAAACCGAGAGGGGAGGATTTCCAGCCCCCCGCTCCCTCCCCTTTTAGTCGCCTTCTACGACACGCAGGGAATACGTGGGAAGTATTCTTAGTCCCCTATCCCCAGGGATAATATATATATATAGCGTTACTGAGATGACCTTGTTAAGGGCGTACACCTGCCAGTACACGTCTGAGTTAATATAAAAAAACAAGACAGCTAGCGAGATGTGAACTTGTAAAAAGGCCAGACTCACTGTCAGCACAACACTGCCCCGTTTTTGCGACACTGTTAACAGTATGGCTGTGACATTACCGTTACAACAGATGTAGTAAGCTGTTCGTTCCTTCTCATGTAAAATCAATGTTATATATATATATATATGCATATATATATATATATATATATATATATATATATATATATATATATATATATATATATATACTCTGTTCAACAACAGACAATGGGGGATACCAGAGCGGCGCGCCGGCCCCTCTGTTGTTCCTTCTGTTGAACAGTTCCACGTCTGTTGAGATAGGGTAAGGACTCTGGCCTGGAGAGGTAAAGACTCTGGCCAGGAGAGGTAAAGACTCAGGCATGGAGAGGTAAAGACTCTGGTCTGGAGAGGTAAAGACTCTGGCCTGGAGAGGTAGAGCCTCTGGCCTGGAGAGGTAAAGACTCTGGCCTGGAGAGGTAGAGCCTCTGGCCTGGAGAGGTAAAGACTCTGGCCTAGAGAGGTAAAGACTCTGGCCTGGGGAGGTAAAGACTCAGGCATGGAGAGGTAAAGACTCTGGCCTGGAGAGGTAAAGACTCTGGCCAGGAGAGGTAAAGACTCTGGCCTGGAGAGGTAGAGACTCTGGCCTGGAGAGGGAACACAGTCAGTGAGGTGGCGTCCACCAGGAAGCGGACATGTGCGATGGTGTGCGACGTGATGGTCAATGGTGAACCTATCATGATGTGGTGTGGTGACACCCCTCACCCCACACAGCTGCAGGGGTCGGTACGATCCATGAACGTCGGTGATGCGAGTACAATGTGATCCACATAGTGAGGATATATGTGTGTCTACACACACACACACACACACACACACACACACACACACACACGTAGTGTTTATCTTCTTCCTCCTGCAGTACAAACAGGTAATGACATGTCTTCAAAAGGTCGTTTGGGCGGTGGTGGTGGCGACGGGAAGCGAGGAAGACTATATCAACTCACAAAGGCAACCTAGACAGCTGTGCAGACTCACAAAGTTAGGCTCATAAATAGATGATAAAGTTCAACCCGGAGTAAGTGGACAGTATGGAGACGGGTCCCAGAGACAGGCAGATCCAGCGTTTCACCTCAGGAGAATTGTTAAGGAGATCGGTTCTCTGCTGGCATTTTGTTCTTTACATGTTCCCTCAGACGGCACCAGCATGTGAAGACCTAATCAAGGACATGTAACAGACGATATATATATATATATATATATATATATATATATATATATATATATATATATATATATATATATATATATATATTCCTATGAGTCCACGGGGAAAATGAAACACGAAAAGTTCCCAAGTATACTTTCGTGTAATAATCACATCATCAGGGGAGACACAAGAGAGAAATATAACAGTCAGTTGATATACATCGAAGAGACGAAGCTAGGACGCCATTTGGTAAACATGTGATTGTCCAAAATATATATATATATATATATATATATATATATATATATATATATATATATATATATATATATATATATATATATATATATATATGTTTATATTGGAAAGGATCACAATTTTGTGCGTGATGAAGATATTCCTATGAGTCCACTTGGGGACTTATCGTGTTTCATTTTCCCCGTGGACTTATAGGAATATGTATATATGTATATTCATCCCTGGGGATGGGGGAGAAAGAATCCTTCCCACGTATTCCCTGCGTGTCGTAGAAGGCGACTAAAAGGGGCGGGAGGCTGGAAATCCTCCCCTCTCTCTTTTTTTTTTTTTTTTTTTTTTTTTTTCCAAAAGAAGGAGCAGAGAAGAGGGCCAGGTGAGGATATTCCCTCAAAGACCCAGTCCTCTGTTCTTAACGCTACCTCGCTATCGCGGGAAATGGCAAATAGTATGAAAGAAAGAAAGAAATATATATATATATATATATATATATATATATATATATATATATATATATATATATATATATATGAACGTGAAATCGCACTTCAATAGGGGTTCATACAATTATATTTAACATGTAATTTTTCTATCCATGTGGCACTACATGTTTCGTGGAGACAATCCACCTCATCATCAGGTGTTGCCAGGACTTAACAAAGTTATTCACATCCCAACATCACACCTGAGTTCCGCCGTCCAACACCAATCTTTATAGACCAAGCCATGTTTACTTTGTCTGAATAGAAAAATCACACGTTAAACTGTTCAATACAACTGTATGAACTCCTACCGAAGTGCGATTTCACCTTCATACTATCATCACTGACTAGTGTTATCATCATATCTATAGCTATCTATCTATCTAATCTGTCTATCTATCTGTCCCAAGGGTTGGATGAACAGCTGGGTTGTCTGTGAACCAACTGCAGCAACCGGGATTCGAACCCATGCGTTCGACCAACCCAGTGACCAGTGAATACGTCAAGGTCAAAAACCGCTAACTGCTACACACACACACACACACACACACACACACACACACACACACACACACACAAGCACAAAAGGACAATCAATGTGAGGAACACTCAGTGTCTTGTGTCGACCGGAGGATTTCTGTGGCTGTTTAACTCCACGGAAATCTAACTTCACAGAGGTGTCAGTCGTCCCACATTATGATCACGAACAAATGTACAGCAAAGGAAAATGTCTCAAATGGGATTTCCATCTAAATCAGTCAATATATATATATATATATATATATATATATATATATATATAGGTGATAGGGGAGAAAAATACTTCCCACGTATTCCCTGCGTGTCGTAGAAGGCGACTAAAAGGGGAGGGAGCGGGGGGCTGGAAATCCTCCCCTCTCGTTTTTTTTTTTTTTTTTTCAATTTTCCAAAAGAAGGAACAGAGAAGGGGGTCAGGTGAGGATATTCCCTCAGAGGCCCAGTCCTCTGTTCTTAACGCTACCTCGCTAATGCAGGAAATGGCGAATAGTATGAAAGAAAGAGAAATATATATATATATATATATATATATATATATATATATATATATATATATATATATATATATATATCGAAATATTTTTTTTCGAAGTGTAAATGTTTATTTTATTACTTAAAAGTCACAGAGCAATTGCAACTAGGGGGGAAAAGTTTCAATGCCTGTAGGCACATACCTTTGAACACGGGGGTCAATGCAGGGATTTTTTTTATATATGTATAATTAGTCGTGTCGCTCTGCTAACACGGTAAGCCGTTTGATTTTTGCAAACTATTTTGCATACATTGTGTGTGTGTGTGTGTGTGTGTGTGTGTGTGTGTGTGTGTGTGTGTGGGTGTGGGTGTGTATGGGCGATGTATATGATTGCTTGTGTGTGTGTGTCTGTGTGTGTGGGGGGGGGGACGCTCTGTTATGTCGTTTTCGACATAACGTAACATATATATATATATATATATATATATATATATATATATATATATATATATATATATATATATATATATATACTCTCACAAACCCGTCAGGCACGACCCATGTAGCATACTCCATAGGACAGGAGAGGAAGCGTCTGGACCCGTCATATATACACACATTGACGTCCATATACATTGACTGGGGCCACCACACCCCACAGGCCATATCCCAGGCCAGATCCCACCCACCCACACACACACGGGATACAACATGGGCGTGAAAGGGGGGAGAAGCGACGACAGCTTCACCTCACACACACACACACACACACACCCACACCCACCACACACAAACCATGGGCGCCCGTCTGTGTTGGATGTGGTACCGAGAGGGAGGGACAGACCGGTGGTGGAGGCGGCGTACACACACACACATCCTACACGCTAACCACTGCCCTGAGGGAGGTCCTTAGATGAAGAGTAATGCAGCGAGGGCGAGGGCGTCTGGGTGCGCCGTGCAGCCGCTGCTGTGAGGCTCCAAAGGCCCGGTAACGAGCTCATATTTGTAAAACTTAAATCCAGGTTCAGGAGCAGACGTGCGACAGCAGTGGTCGTTGCGATGTTAATTGCGGCATGGTTACCTGTGTAATGGCAGACCCCAGGAATGTGTGTGTGTGTGTGTGTGTGTGTGTGTGTGTGTGTGTGTGTGTGTGTGTGTGTGTGTGTACTCAACTTCTGCCGTGGGAGGAGGGTTCGAACCGCCGCGACTCCTGGAGAGGCTAGGTATGTTAGCCACTTGGCGAAGGGCCCCATGACACAATTGGCTAACATTACCAGCTTCCACCCTAGTGGCGTTGGTTCGAACCCTGATGTTGGAGAACTACCATGGAAGTAAGTACCACTGCATTATATATATATATATATATATATATATATATATATATATATATATATATATATATATATATATATATATATTGGAAAGGATCACAATTTTGCGCGTGATCAAGGTATTCCTATGAGTCCCCGGGGAAAAAGAAACATGATAAGTTCCCAAGTGCACTTTCGTGTAATAATCACATCATCAGGGGAGACACAAGAGAGAAATATAAGTCAGATGATATATATTGTCTTGGACAATCGCTTGCTTACCAAATGGCGTCCTAGCTTCGTCTCTTCGATGCATATCAACTGACTTATATTTCTCTCTTGTCTCCCCTGATGATGTGATTATTACACGAAAGTGCACTTGGGAACTTATCGTGGTTCATTTTCCCCGTGGACTCATAGGAATAATATATATATATATATATATATATATATATATATATATATATATATATATATATATATATATATATATATATATCCCCCAGGTCTAACACTTGCTCAGAGGTATATGTCTAGGATCAACTTCATCTATACATCTCTGATTCCCCCAAATCATTAACATGTTATAAATCATTAGAACACAATGCCTTGATCAGCACACCAGATACAATAATACTGATTAATCCAACCCCAACGGCATTTCATCTCATATAAATACTATGTAAATTTAAGCTCAGCTGCACAAGTGATATGGCGAGCGTATACATGTGTTCATTATTTACTAGTCTTAGGGACTGGGACCAACCACTGGATGATCAGAGCGTGAGAAAAAGATTCGAATCCCATTAATCATGTTTCCCAATCTTACCCCCCTTCACCGATATGCTCAACAGATTATAGAAGGTAACACACGTCACATATTTGTTCAACACGTCCCTCTTTTTTTTTTTCCTCTCTCTCTCTCTCTCTCTCTCTCTCTCTCTCTCTCTCTCTCTCTCTCTACGCTGGAGCTTCCGGTCACGGACAGAAGGCCCACATCAAGGCCGGGGTCTTAATTGAAATAGAGAATGATTAATGAAAGGGGAAAATTAGAGGAGACAGGGGAAAAGTGTATACGGCTATATGAGTATATCGAGTGCTATACTGTATATCTGGTGCTATACTCTATATCTGGTGCTATACTGTATATCTGGTGCTATACTGTATATCTAGCGCTATACTGTATATCTAGTGCTATACTGTATATCTAGGGCTATACCGTATATCTAGTGCTATACTCCTCCCCAGTGTCTAATCTTCGTATATATTTTCAAGTGTTGTAAGACTGGATTGGAGGGGGGACAACAGCTTTTCATTTTTTTTTCCCTCCCTTGCTTAGTGACACCCTACGTCTGTTTACCCTTACATCATACATCAACACCTGCGTTGCTAAATACACTAACTGTATAACCTGGGTTCGAGTTAAGGTAGCTTAACCAACCCTGAATTAACCTCCTCGTCTTTGGGAACCTAGACACAGAATTCCTTTTTTGTCTAAGTCGCTTCCTTGTGAACCTGTCGTAGCAGCTGCTGTAAGCATCCCCTTCCAGGATATGGTGGACTCCAGTTCAGCCGGTCCAGTGGCGGCTGGAAAGGATGAGCGGCGTCCATTCTGGAATCACTGAGGGACTTGGTTCCCATCCTCGTCGAAGCTGGTGCCTCCTTCCGCCGTGGTAGACGGGACGACTCGACCTGTAATTTGTCTGCTGGGGTGTTGTGGGGTTTGATTCCACTTGAATACATCGTCTGTGGTTCTGACACTTCGGTTCGCGCAGTTGAACAGCGATGCTCGCGCAGTTGACGGGCTCAGTTCGCGCAGATGACAGGCCTCAGTTTTCGCGCAGTCCACACCTCAGCTGGCGAAGGGATCGCGGATAGCCAGACTACGATGGACGTATCTGTGAGAGGATGGGTCGCTCTGGTGAGCCGTGGGTGCAATCGGGGGTTTCAAAAGAGTGGACGAAGTACCTTTTGCGTCGGATGGATGGTCTAAAGGCAGGAGGTGGTAGATGTAGAACACGGACGGAAGCATTCAAAGGTAGGAGGAGGTGGTAGATGTAGAACACGGACGGAAGTATTCAAAGGTAGGAGGAGGTGGTAGATGTAGAACACGGACGGAAGCATTCAAAGGTAGGAGGAGGTGGTAGATGTAGAACACGGACGGAAGAATTCAAAGGTAGGAGGAGGTGGTAGATGTAGAACACGGACGGAAGAATTCAAAGGTAGGAGGAGGTGGTAGAAGTAGAACACGGACAGAAGCATTCAAAGACAGTGTGGTAGTAGAGGTTAGTGGGGGGGCGGGGAGGAGGAGGTCCTCCCCTTACGCGTGTGAAATACCCCTTTTCCCGTACAGTGGAAATGGGTGTTTTTCACACGGTAAGGGCGGCAAGAATTAGATAGAGATAGATAGATAGAGAGAGAGAGAGAGATAGACAGAGTTAGATAGATAGAGATAGATAGATAGATAGATAGATAGAGATAGATAGATAGATAGATAGAGGGAGAGAGAGAGAGAGAGAGAGAGAGAGAGAGAGAGAGAGAGAGAGAGAGAGAGAGAGAGAGAGAGAGAGAGAGAGAGACTCTGACAGGGCAAAAATGCTGACACTTAAGTCCAGCTCCCCCCACACAGCACAAGCAGTAGCAGGGGCAGGTGGCCTCCTTGGTAAATGACCCGCGTGATCAGTCGACTGCCATCAACGTACGAGACCCAGGTCACAGTAGACCGTTTGGCGAAATCAATGACGTGACGTCGAGTCTCGCTCTCGCGAAAGGGTCTCGTCCAGGAGATAAAATACAGTTATCTTGAAAGATACGATTCAAGTGATGTATTTCACGAGGACGATCAATAATACCCTCTGATCTCGGGGGGTCTCTATCACGAGGACGATCAATAATACCCCCTGATCTCGGGGGTCTCTCACGAGGACGATCAATAATACCCCCTGATCTCGGGGGTCTCTCTCTCTCTCTCGCGAGGACGATCAATAATACCCTCTGATCTCGTGGTCTCTCTCTCTCGCGAGGACGATCAATAATGCCCTCTGATCTCGAGACATACACATATACCCGAATGCGTCGCCAATTGGTTATTTACGCCCCCAGGGGAAGCGTAGGGCGTAAACCCCGCGTGTATGTGTATGTGTGTGTGTGTGTATGTGTGCGTGTGTGTGTGTGTGTGTGTGTGTGTGTGTGTCATGCAGGTGGACCAGCCAGTAATGACCTAACCCACTACGGGGGAAAAAAAAAGGGACATATGTCACTATGCAGAGTGGGTATGATTAATGGTGACTTTTCTTCAGTGATGTACGAGAGCTTCGACCTATTTTGCTTTCCTCTAGCTCTCTCTCTCTCTGTCTGTCTGTCTCTCTCTCTCTCTCTCTGGTCCAGATGAGGATTTCGCTCTTTGGCCAATACAATGTTTTCCCTCCTGGATGACACGTCAGATGGAGAGAGAGAGAGAGAGAGAGAGAGAGAGGATTAAAGATGTCACTCTTTACTGGAGAGAGTAGGGAGAGAGAGAGAGAGAGAGGATTAAAGATGTCACTCTTTACTGGAGAGAGAGAGAGAGAGAGAGAGAGAGAGAGAGAGAGAGAGAGAGAGAGAGAGAGAGAGAGAGAGAGAGAGAGAGTTTCCAGGTCCCCGCGCCCGTCCAGGACCCGGAAAACACTCGAAGGAGGCGCGCGGGGAGGCGCGGGTGGGGAAATATATCGGCAAAATCGGATCCCCGATGAAAACTGTGTACATTAATTGCGATTCTTTTTAGAGGGAGAGGGGGAAATGAGGGAGGGAGGAGGGGAAATGGGGGAGGAATGGGGGAGAAAAGTTTATCTCCTCCCCTTCCTCCTTTTTCGTCCAATCTCTCCCCGTCTCCTCCCTCCCCTCGCTACTACTCCTCCTCCCCAACTATCCACCCCTTTTTCCCCTCCTTCCCTCCACCACCGTCTCCCCTCCCTCCTCACCTTCCCCTCCCTTCCTCCTCCTCCTCCTCAAACCCACCCCCTTACCCCCAAACCACCACCCTTACGCTGTATGAAATTTCAATTAACTAAGTCAAACACGATTCTTGCGGTTCAATTCAGCGAGACGGGAAGAAAGAACTGGGCGAATAGGAGGGCTGGGGGAGGGCAAAGGGGGGGGGGGGGCTGGAGCAGGGGCAGGGAGGAGGAGGGACGCAGAAGCTCCCTCCCCCTTCCTCCTTCCCTCCTCCCTCCTCCCTACCCCTTCCTCAACGCCCAGTCAACGTGGATTGATTGAAGAGTAAAGTTGAGAAGTTGATGGATTGGGGCAAAGGGAGAAGCGGTGGATTACACAGGAGCAAGTTTGATGTTAAGTAAAGAGAGGCCGGAAGAGGGTAGTTATGTGGAGTCTAGGTGGGTTCCATTGGAGGGTGGGTTTTTGCTCTTGGGTGAGAGAGAGAGAGAGAGAGAGAGAGAGAGAGAGAGAGAGAGAGAGAGAGAGAGAGAGAGAGAGAGAGAGAGAGAGAGAGGATTAAAGATGTCACTCTTTACTGAACCTCTTTACTGAAGAGGGAGTAAGAAGGGAGAGAGAGATGGAGATAGACAGAGGTAGATATATATATATATATATATATATATATATATATATATATATATATATATATATATATATATATAGAGAGAGAGAGAGAGAGAGAGAGAGAGAGAGAGAGAGAGAGAGAGGGAGGATGAAAGATGTCACTCTTTGTGGACTGAAGAGGATGTAAGGAGGGAGAGATAGATAGATAGATAGAAAGAGAGAGAGAGAGAGAGAGAGAGAGAGAGAGAGAGAGAGAGAGAGAGAGAGAGAGAGAGAGAGAGAGAGAGAGAGAGAGAGAAGAAGCCCTCCTCTCCCTTCCCGAGGTGTCGTTTTAGGCGGTCAAAATGTCGGAGGAGGACGCTCCTCCCTCCCTCCCTCCGGGCGGCCGACCGTCCGTCTGCACAGGGAGGAAGAGAGAGAAGTCAGGGGCAGCGCGGTGCTTTTACTGTTGTTAGAGGAAGCGATGTTTTTCGCTCCCTTGGGTCAATGTTTGTGTGTTCTCGACCCTCGAGACCGGAGGCCATGGGGGCGCGCGACTGACCCCGCGAGACTATGGCGCTCTTCGCTGTGGTGCCCTGGCGTGTGTGCGTTCTGCCACGAAGCTCCTTCATAACACACACACACACACACACACACACACACACACACACACACCCCTGAGGTGTAGAGGTTAGCATCACTGACCATCATGCACGTACGGGGCCGTCTAGGATCAAACCCTTCTATATAGGTTCGAATCCCGGTCGCTTTAGAAGGTCCCCACTCCAATCTAGTTGATCTTCCTGGGGATAGTTGATTGAATGAGTACCTGGCATGAGCTAGGATATGTGTGTGTGTGTGTGTGTGTGTGTGTGTACATATAAATAGGAGTCAAGACACGGTACATATATATACAAGGTTATGAAAGGGGGGGCTCCACGAGTGTAAAACTCCCTCCTCGTACAGTACAAATAAGGAATTACACACACACACACACACACACACACACACACACACACACACAGGCACGACATCAGACCCAGAGCCACGAAAAAGTGAAGCGAGAGACTGAACGAAACTTGTGTGTCACCAGGGGACACTTTAAGTGTTGCGACATTGGTGGCGATAACCAAATAACCAGGCAACAGAAATAACCATAACTAGAGATGATAAAGGACCCCAGGGAATGAATTCAGGGGTCGTGAGTGGCGTCACCAGATAAAGAAATCAAGAATTGCAATGAGTTACCATCAACACTAGATTGGCATCGGCTGTGGACTCTTTACATGTATCGTATATACGACCACAGGGGATGAGGTAGAATGATCGAAGGAGCAGGGAGGAACAGATGGGGTGCGGGGGCTACTCCACACGTTGTACAAAACTCTTGAACAAGACGACATCACCCAGAGCTCTGCTGAGTACATGAGCTAAAGGAAAAAAAAACAGTAGGTAGGGAAGTGTACTTTCCAAGGTTAGTCAATAGGCTTACAGTCTATATATATATAAATCAAAATTGAGTAAAACCCGCTTTCCGAGCCACTCTGACTTGCATAATGTCCCTCCCCTCCACCTTTAGCCCGGGACAGTGTGTGTGTGTGTGTGTCTGTGTGTGTGTGTGTGTGTGTGTGTGTGTGTGTGTGTGTGTGTGTGTGTGTGTGTGTGGAGACGGCAGCAGCAGCATCAGTAGCGCTTCCACATCCCTCCCTCCCTCCCTCCACCACACCAGGAGCACCGCCGCCGCTCGCCTCACCCACCCACCCCCCAACCCGAACAATGATTTCAGTGTAAATCTGTGTGGACGAGCGAGATTGTAATGTGAGTGATTTTCCGTGTCATTGATGGGTTGCCGTCCCACCTCCCTCCCAGGCACACACACACACACACACACACACACACACACACACACGCATACACGTGTACACACACACACACACACACACACACACACGCGCCCTCCCTCCTAACCAATGTCACCTCAACTCTATCAAAATTTCTGCCCAGCTGGCATTTCTTCCGATAGATCTTTATTTCCACGAGAGATATTTCTGATCACTCTACTACCACTCATCTATCTATTCCTCAATCTATTTCCCTCGACCCAGGAGGGACACTAGATGGCCTTTGCAACTGACTGGGAGCGCAATGCGCACCACGACACAAAGATCTTAATGCAGGAGGATATACGTGTATAATGGTACAGTTGATCACTCCGTTGCCTTGCGTCCAAAATCATCATGTCTTTTGGAGATATGTCTATCACACCAGCATGGAGAGGACTCATAAACCATAAATATATATATATATATATATATATATATATATATATATATATATATATATATATATATCTACGAAGCAGACACCTGATGATCACAGATGAAGTTTTAGACCACGAAGGAAAATCAAAAGCAGGACAATATGCTTCAGCGCTTTCGTGTATTTCCACACATCTTCAGAAGCGATTAGTAACAAATTACTGATGGAGGACAATATACAGAGACACAAGTACATGTTACCAGGATCCTTGTGGAGAGGGGAGGAAGAATACTGTCCACGTATTCCCTGCGCGTCGTAGAAGGCGACTAAGAAGGGAGGGAGCGGGTGGCTGGAAATCCTCCCTTCCTGTATTACTTTCCAAAAGGAGGAACAGAGCTTTTGTATCCATTCTCTCGTTCGTGTTCACTCTGTATCCTTGATAACGGTTTTGAAATACAGTCAAAAGCTTGCATGTTCTGTGTTTATCACCGTGTTTTATTACATTTGCTTGGGTTGAGCTTCGTCAACCATGTTATCAGACAACCTTGAAAGGCTGTTCAAGTCCAATTCTTCTAACGAGTCATTCATAGACCAAGAAGAGCAATGGTCCAAGGATTAAGCCCTGTGGGTCGCCACGTCTGGGTCATAACTATTTGTGTGTTATGGGGATGTGATTATTACACGAAAGTGCACTTGGGAACTTATCGTGTTTCATTTTCCCCGTGGACTCATAGGAATACCCTTGTATGTATGTGTTATGTGTCTACACTTATGAATGTATACACACACACACACACACACACACACACACACCAGCCAACGCCAGTACCCAATAATCGACCAGGCCCAAGTGAGAGACGAACACTTGGGTTGGGTGTGAGGGTCGAGACTCCTGCACCCAAGATTCGAACCCTTGCGGACTTGACACTAGGCTGGCTCTATGCTGACTCATAGTCATTAACTCTAACCCAATTACATCACGATGACCTCTGGTGTGTGTGTGTGTGTGTTATTTTGCATCTAATTAAGCTGCTCCTCATTGATATACGTCTTTCCTACCGACATCCACGTCAACTTTTTCCCCTCAGGTCAGTTCAGAGGTTCACACAGGACGGGGTCGACCCCTTGAATCCTTCAGTACAAGCGAAACACCAACGCCTCATGTTCGACTATGCTTCACGACAACGGACCAAGGCTCGCTCGCGTCTCGATTATGGCAATGATTGATTCTAAATTAAATTGATCCTTTGGTGACAAATATATCAAGTTATTAACATATAATCAATGAATAATATATATGTAACATATCTTGATTAATATATGATAATATATATATGGTTCTGTTGCTCTTGAGGGCCTTATGACTGAAACAAACGAAGCACATACTGAATCAGTGAATCAGAGGATTCAGATCCGGGAGTCTGTAAAGCTTATAGATGTGAATATCGAACCAATGAGTCAGAGGATTCAAAGGAGGGAGTTGGTATAGCTTATAGACGTAGAAACTCAGCCAGTGAATCAGAGGAAGGAGCTGGTATACCTTATAGAGACGAATTGTCTGCTGGTGAATCAGGCGGAGATGTTTCTGAAGCCTCGGTTCGATCAGGTGGTTCGGAAAATGAGTCGGAAGTTTCATCTTGCTTCAAACCCCGTGGTGGTGGTGTCGGTACCTGCACAGGTCTGTACCTGGCCTGCTGCTGACGTGGTGAGAGAGACCCTCTACCGCTGCTGCTGCTGACGTTGTGAGAGAGACCTCTTACTGCTACTGCTGACTTTGTGAGAGACAGACCCTACTGTTACTGCTGACTTTGTGAGAGACACCCTACTGCTGCTGACGTTGTGAGAGAGAGACCCTACTGTTACTGCTGACGTTGTGAGAGAGACCCCCTACTGCTACTGCTGCTGACGTTGTGAGAGAGGGACCCCTTACTGTTACTGCTGACGTTGTGGGAGAGACCCCCTACTGCTACTGCTGCTGACGTTGTGAGAGAATGATCCTACTGTTACTGCTGCTGACGTTGTGAGAGAGGGACCCTACTGCTACTGCTGCTGACGTTGTGAGAGAGGGACCCTACTGCTACTGCTGCTGACGTTGTGAGAGAGGGACCCTACTGCTACTGCTGCTGACGTTGTGAGAGAGGGACCCTACTGCTACTGCTGCTGACGTTGTGAGAGAGGGACCCTACTGCTACTGCTGTTGACGCTTTGAGAGAGAGAGAGGGAAGCTACTGCTACTGCTGACGCTGTGAAAGAGACCCTACCTCAGCTACTGCTGACGCTCTAAGAGAAAGAGAGAGAGAGAGAGAGAGAGAGAGAGAGAGAGAGAGAGAGAGAGAGAGAGAGAGGCTACAGCTCCTGTGGGTATTACAGTTCAACAGTGAACCTACACATGAATTCTTGACCAAGATGATTGAACCAATCACCAACCAGACGCTGTCTCGACTTACAACAATGGTCTCCGAGACTCGCGTTGCTCCCTCGCTCTGCGTTTCACCGACACACTACAACCAAATACAACGTCCCATATCTACAAGCTATCAGTATCCCATATCCACACGCTATCAGTATCCCATATCTACAAGCTATCAACATCCCATATCTACAAGCTATCAGTATCCCACATCTACAAGCTATCAGTATCCCATATCTACAAGCTATCAGTATCCCATATCTACAAGCTATCAATACCACATCTACAAGCTATCAGTATCCCATATCTACAAGCTATCAATCCCACATCTACAAGCTATCAGTATCCCATATCTACAAGCTATCAGTATCCCATATCTACAAGCTATCCCTATCCCATATCTACAGGCTATCAGTCCCATATCTACAAGCTATCAGTATCCCATATCTACAAGCTATCCCTATCCCATATCTACAAGCTATCAGTATCCCATATCTACAAGCTATCAACTGTACAATCTAGACATAGAATTAAAAAAAATCATAACTTCTGGAATAGTGAGAAGCGTGTTTTGTATCTGCGCCCTCAAGCACACACACACACACACACACACACACACACACACACACACACACACACATACACACACACACATACACACTTGGGGTACACGTAATCAATGTATGATAGGCCACAACACCCATTACACCTCGTTTGATGCCTTCCGTTCTTTACGAATGACGTGGAGGTCACGAGAGATATAATATTTCTGTGTGGGCGTCTGGTGACACGATACTTGGTTAGGAAAGGTGGATGGTTAGGCGTACGTGGTTAGAAGTGTGGGGAGGGAGGGGGATGGTTAGATGTATATGGTTATAAGAGGGGGTATGGTTAGAAAACGTAAATGGTTAGAAGAGCGGTATGGTCAGAAAAATTAAGTGGTTAGGAGGGGGGTATGGTTAGAAAAGATAGGTGGTTAGAAGAGAAGTATGGTTAGAAGAGGAAGGTGGATAGAAGAGGGGTATGGTTAGAAAACGTAAGTGGTTAGAAGAGGGGTATGGTTAGAAGAGGCAGGTGGTTAGAAGAGAGGTATGGTTAGAAGAGGCAGGTGGTTAGAAGAGAGGTATGGTTAGAAGAGGCAGGTGGTTAGAAGAGAGGTATGGTTAGAAGAGGCAGGTGGTTAGAAGAGAGGTATGGTTAGAAAAGGCAGGTGGTCAGAAGAGGAGTATGGTTAGAAAAGTTACACAGTTAGGAGTGGATGATGGTCAGAAAACATACATGGCTCTGTCTTCCACTGTGAACATACACGCATACATTTACGTTCCAACAAGTCGTATATAAACAGGTGACCTACCTAACAACCTCCACAGCCCCCCCCCCCCCCCCCAAGGTCCTGCAGGCCGTCATCTTTCCTTCGTGAATCGGTAATTAAAAGGCCAAGGGTCATGACTGGAGTTATGTCGAGAGACTGGAAGCTGGAACCCTTCCAGGATATTGGGATGTGACGAAGGACGATCCATCTAGCTGTGGCCAGGGACATGATGAGAGCGTCGTGGTCTCTCTCTCTCTCTCTCTCTCTCTCTCTCTCTCTCTCTCTCTCTCTCTCTCTCTCTTTCTATATATATATATTCTTATAAGTTCACGGAGAAAAGAAACACGATAAGTTCCCAAGTGCATTTGCGTGTAATAATCACATCATCAAGGGAGATACAAGAAATTATGCATATATATAGATGGTGGAGACCCTGTAAACACCTTACTAAAGGAGAGTGTTTAAGTAGGAGAGTATAGAGAACACAGATATGAGAGATGAATGTAAATAAAAAATGGACATCAAAGTGAAAAAAAAAAAAAAGAAAGAAAAAAGGATTTATGAGGTGAGATCCACTGATCTATTTTTGGAGACGCTATCAAGACAGAATCAG
>NC_092232.1:50784981-50824981 GCF_036320965.1 Panulirus ornatus
TACGTCCCTCTCTTCTGTCTTCACTACGTCCCCCTTTTCTGTCTTGACTACGTCTACCATTTCTCTTATATTTCATTGGTCTCAGGGAAACTACATCTGACGTCTCTACTTTCACTGGAAGTCTTCGCACTTTGGCTGGACTATGGCTACCATCCAGGCCACAAAAATACCACTAACCTTCTTGTTTTTCTTTTTACATCTATGTTGCCTCACTGACCTTCTTCACCTCCGGCGCAAGCCACTGGTTGCCTAAATCCATACACTGTTTTGTCTTCTCAAACCTCCACATGATCGAGCATTATCAAAAAAGGGGAAAATGAATAAAAAAATATGGTCTCCAACATGTATTGCTAATGAATATCCACATCACAGACCATATACTTCCCTGATTTGAGCTGGGTATATACATCTCCATAGCCACACGTACCTCTTTTCCAACATCAACAGATTTCTGTTCCATTGCGTCACTCAAACGTCCTCTGTTTCTGTTCAACAGGCCTAGGGTTGGCTCCTGCTGCCGGCCCTCTTTCGCCAACAGCGTGTGTGTGTGTGTGTGTGTGTGTGTGTGTGTGTGTGTGTGTGTGTGTGTGTGTGTGTGTGTGTGTATTCCAGATGTCATAGAAAACTTTTCGTTTTTGGGGGTAAAATAGACACTATTATTGTAATGGTATATTAAACAGCTATAATAATGGCGGATATAATACATTCCATTCGCAAAGTCTCATTCTTATGGAAATATAAAATGCCTCGCCCACCTTCCTTCTTTTTTTCTCCCCCCTCTCTGCACAATGGCGGTCTTAGGAACTCCAGATGGAAGTTTTCAGCGCCTTAGGGGAGGGTGGTGGGTGGGTCAGTTCAGTCTGTATTGGTATCAAAGTTGATTATATGTAATATGGCAAGTCCTACCTTCATTTCCAGCTGCATACGAAGAAAGCCATTCCAATATCCCTTGACGCTCATATTATACATTCCTATTTGCTGATTTTAATATCTTTTCTATTCCCTTTGATGATTGTTTCTTTCTTCTTCTCTCTCGAGTGCCGTGGGAAAAAATAAAAGGGGTGGTATTCGGAAACAGTGAAGAGAATTTAAGAATAGTATGATAATCCTGAGGGTCATGACTGTATATATATATATATATATATATATATATATATATATATATATATATATATATATATATAGATAGATAGATAGTGTGAATACCGTTGCTGACCATGAGTCACGCAAGGGCCAACTTGGGTTTAAATCCTGGGCGAGATACAACACAAATTTTCCCCCTCTCTACATTCTCCAAAAAATATACCCACAGAGTGACACACTTGTCAACCTGTGCCAGTAATGGCACACACCAGAGAACGGAGAGTCACTGACCAAAAATCCCGTGACACACACAGACACACACACAGACACAGACACACACACACACACACACACACACACACACACACACACACACACAAGACGTACGTGGATCGGAGCACAAGAGTTGGACGCAAACACAGAGGTGGGGCAGGAACTATTCAATTCTCTAACGTTACGACCAACAGGATCGTCTGAAAAAGAACCTTCTTCTGTGTGTGTGTGTGTGTGTGTACTCAAAGAAGACCCCCTTGTGTGTGTGTGTGTGTGTGTGTGTGTACTCAAAGAAGACCCCCTCTGTGTGTGTGTGTGTGTACTCGAAGAAGACCCCCTCTGTGTGTGTGTGTGTGTACTCGAAGAAGACCCCCCTCTGTGTGTGTGTGTGTGTGTGTGTACTCGAAGAAGACCCCCTCTGTGTGTGTGTGTGTGTACTAGAAGACCCCCTTCTGTGTGTGTGTGTGTACTCGAAGAAGACCCTCCTCTCTGTGTGAAGGTGTGTACTCGAAGAAGACCCTCCTCTCTATGTGTGTGTACTCGAAGAAGACCCCCTCTGTGTGTGTGTGTGTGTGTGTGTGTGTGTGTGTGTGTATGTGTGTGTGTGTGTGTGTGTGTGTGTGTGTGTGTGTGTGTTTGTACTCTCATTTATCACAGAGGTACCCAATCTGTGAATGAAGCATTAAGGGAAAATCCGAAGAAAAACGAAGGAATAGCCAAAAGCGTCGTCGTCCCCCTTGCATACATTCAGCGATGGTTGATCTGTTAATGTCAGAAGGCATCGTTCATTCACGAGAGAAAGATCGCCTCCCACTTAACATCTAAAGGGACGAGGACAAATACTTAAGATCCTATGACGTAGCTGGTCTTCCAGGGGGAAGTATAGATGAGATAGATACTCTAATATAGCCAATCCTTCCTTGGGATAAGTATAGAGACGTAAGGTACTCTCATATTAGCCAATCCTTCTAAGGCGAAGTATAGACGCGAAAGACATCATGATATAGCTAACCTTTTAAGGGAGAAGTATAGACACGAAAGATACTATGATATACCTAATCTTTCCAGATTGGAGTGTATATATATATATTCCCTCAGAGCCCCAGTCCTCTGTTCTTAACGCTACCTTGCTAATGCGGGAAATGGCGAATAGTTTGAAAGAAAAGAAATATATATATATATATATATATATATATATATATATATATATATATATATATATATATACACGAGAAAAGCGTAAACTCAAGCTCTTCTTTTTTTTTTTACAGAATGAGGGGCTGAAATTCCAGCAGTGAGTAAAGTACCCGTGAGTGGCACTGTGAAAAAAAAATTTATTCGTGAGTGGCACCCGGCGGAACCATCAATTAAGAGACTTGATTTTCACACAGTCGGCCGTGACCAGGAGGAGGGGGGGAGGGGAGGGGAAGAAGGGGGAGGGGAGGAGGTGGGAGGTGAGGGGAGGGGTGAGGGGTTAGGGGGGGGAGGGGGGGTCGTCTCGTCCGTCCGTCCGTCCGTCCACGACCCGACTACAGTGACGTGACGACTTAGACCTCCCCCCTCCTCCTCTTCCCCCAGATATTACGATCTCATGAGAGAGAGAGAGAGAGAGAGAGAGAGAGAGAGAGAGAGAGAGAGAGAGAGAGAGAGAGAGAGAGAGAGAGAGAGAGAGAGAATAGTTGTCGTCAATACGACACCATTTTTTTTATTAATAATAATAACGATGATACTAGTAAGTGATGATGATAATAACAACAGTAACATTAATCATAACTATACTATTGCCACTTTTACTACTACTACTACTACTACTACTACCACTACTACTACTACTACCACTACTACTACTACTACTACTACGACTGCTATCAATATCCACGTGCTTTCCCCTCCATATGTGAGGAGCGGAATACATAAACAACAGCTCCAATTACTCACATACGCCACCTCCAACTGCTCTATATAACGTAGTCAAGATGGAGCCCAGCCCCGCGAACTATACTTTGATTCATCTTGACCACCTCACATCATTTGCTTCAACCTACTGGCACGAGATGGCTCCCTCTATATCACATCAATCCACTTCATTCTATCCCATGCACGCCCCTCACGCTCCTGAATGTTCAGGCCCCGATAACCCCCCATATCTCCTTCGCTTTATCCTTCCATCTCTTTCTTGGTCGTCCCCTCGGGCCTCGCTCTCTCTCTCTTCACTTGCGTCCTACAGATCCTCTTCGTCAGTCTTTCTTCACTCATCCTCTCCTTATGTCCAAACCATTTCAGCACACCCGGGCCAAGTCTCTCAACTGCACTGCGTCTACTACCACAACTCACACTATCATGCCACACGCGACCAACCACCCTCACACCACACATTGGTCTCAGTAGTTCTCGATTTCCAAACACGTCCACCCTCCTCCGGTCCTTTGTGTCCAAGCACCAAGACTCGTACGCAACACGGTCGGGACTATCAAGCCTTCAGAGATGCCCAAGTCTTCCCCATGACGTTGATTTCTCCCTCCACACACTCCTTATTGCAACGAGGACCTTGGCTCCCTCACCCACCCTGTTATCCAACTTCATTCTCCATGGTTCCGCCACGTCCACGCTGAGGAATCTAGACCACTCCTACCACCCCTCCTAAGGTCCTCACTGTTCAAAGCAACCCGAAGATCATTCGGTATCACCTTTATGTACCTCAGTACCGTGTTTTCACTCACACTTACTCCCAGTATTCCGTCGCAAACTCTCGGCACCAGCGTATGGCGCTTCTGTCAGGCGTCTGCCACCAGAACCGTGTCATCTACAAACAGCAAGTGACTGATCTCCTACGCCCTCCTCCCGTAGTATACCGCAGACCCGTCCCTCTCTCTTATGACACTTGCATTTCCCTCCCTCACCACTTGGTCTATGATGAGATTAAACAACAGCGGTGACAAGGCACTGCCTTGACGTACACACCCAACTGTGCTTGGATCCATTCGCCTTCCTCTCTTCCATTTTCGGGGACACACCCCCCACTGACTAGCCAGTGAGCCTACCCCTATGGATTGGTAACTAAGGCTGAACACAAAGTAGGAGTTCTGACCTTAACAAGTCCAGCTCATCTCCCACCTCATGAACATTACTAGATGGGTGAACTCCATAACCGAAACTGAAGAATCAAGCGGTAGAAGACAGAGACTTTGCAGTGGAGGATCTCCAACCGCAGTGGAAGATCTCCGAAGACACAGACTTTGCAGTGGAAGACCTCCAACTGCAGTGGAAGACCTCCGAAGACACAGACCTTGCAGTGGAAAACCAACGACAGTGGAAGATCTCTAAAGACACAGACTCTGCAGTGGAAGACCTCCAACTGCAGTGGAAGATCTCCGAAGACACAGACTTTGCAGTGGAAGTACTCCAACTTGCAGTGGAAGACCTCCGAAGACAGACTTTGCAGTGGAAGACCTCCAACTTGCAGTGGAAGACCTCTAACGACAGTGGAAGATCTCTAAAGACACAGACTCTGCAGTGGAAGACCTGCAACTTGCAGTGGAAGATCTCGAACCTGACATCCATCCAGACAAACTGGCCACGAATCACTCCGAAGGGAAACCGTCGTGCTCTGTTATACAAGAACAAAGCCAGTGACCACATCGGATGAAACTAGAGAGGACGTTCACCGGATCAGGTGAGAGGTGTCAGCATCAGTAAAGGTACAGTGCATATCATTAGGGCCAAGAGCATCCCTACACACACACACACACACACACACACACACACATCCTCATCTGAATGAAGAACTTGGGAGAAAGATCGGATGAGAACTTTGACGCGAGGCAATTCAGAACAGCGACGCTGGGAGAGGGAGAGAGAGAGAGAGAGAGAGAGAGAGAGAGAGAGAGAGAGAGAGAGAGAGAGAGAGAGAGAGAGAGAGAGAACCAACCAGGAGCTGACACTGTCGCAGCTCGGAAGAGATCTGCTCTGTCCCATCACTGGTCCATTCGTACGCTGTCCGCCTACCTTTCTCGGTGACCTGGGTTCGACCCTCCTTGCAACCACTGTTAAAACCTATCTATCTATCTATCTACCTATCACTCTATCGATCTATATATATATTGCTCATTCGCCTATAGAATTCTCCCTAACTCTACAGTCAGATCTATCACTCTATCTACCATCTTCGTCTCCCATTTCTATCCCCATCTACTCTCTTCCCCTTTAGAGGACTCCATCACACGGCCCTTGTGCTCGCCCCTCTCCTCCCTAACTCTGATCCTCCCCCCCTCTCAGCAAGAGAGAGAGAGAGAGAGAGAGAGAGAGAGAGAGAGAGAGAGAGAGAGAGAGAGAGAGAGAGAGAGAGAGAGAGAGAGAGAAGGAGGCCAGTAACGACGCTCAGCCTCATTCTAGAAAATTATGAAGTGCGTATCAAAAGCCAGCATGGTATCGGAGGGAGGCGGGCGAGTAATACGTATACTGTGTGTGGCTAATGCCTGAAAACGGGACTAATCTCAGAGTGAGTGTGGCTGTCGCACGAGCGAAGTCGGGCCTTGCATAACAAATGGCCTCCCTCCACACTGCCTAATGCCCCACGTCACAGACACCACCAACCCCACCCCACACCTCCACCACACCTCCCCACACACACACATGCCCCACACTCTCTCTCTCTCTCTCTCTCTCTCTCTCTCTCTCCTCCCCCCACACCCCCACAGCCGAAGCTCAGAAAATAGTAATGTACCAAGGACGGATTTTCGTGAATATGAATTTTACAATAACAGAAAAAAAAAAAAATTCCCCTTACTGGTAGTAAGATACTGAATATTAACTCTCTCTCTCTCTCTTTCTCTTTCTCTCTCTCTCTCTCTCTCTCTCTCTCTCTCTCTCTCTCTCTCTCTAGGTGTAAAATAGATTATCCTGATGACTGAGACAATTCCTATTAATGAAAAAAAAAAAAGAGAAGTGTTGAATGTTGAAATCAATACGTTATTGCAACTAGTGTTGATTTCTGCAGCTTAAATGCTCTTTCTTTTACACACACACACACACACACACACACACACACACACACACACACACACACACACACACACACACATATATATATATATATATATATATATATATATATATATATATATATATATATATATATATATTATCCCTGGGGATAGGGGAGAAAGAACACTTCCCACGTATTCCCTGCGTGTCGAAGAAGGCGACTAAAAGGGGAGGGAGCGGGGGGCTGGAAATCCTCCCCTTTCATTTTCTTTAATTTTCCAAAAGAAGGAACAGAGAAGGGGCCAAGTGAGGATATTCCCTCTAAGGCTCAGTCCTCTGTTCTTAACGCACCCTCGCGCATCCGGGACAGTGAGACTCAGTAATGTTTTGTATGAGAGAGGGTCATGGCTTCCTCTTGTGATGTGTGTGTGTGTGTGGCTGAAGTCCTCACTTATCCACGGATCATGGGTGTGTGGCAGCTCGTAGGCAACGTGTACAAGTACGTGGGAGTACATAGGAAGAGAAGATAACAAGAGACCTGATGGTCCATGACGAAGTTATCTACTGGAGGACAGTACATGGGGAGGACAGATAACACAAGAACCTGATGGCACATGACCAGGTTATCCGCTGGAGGACAGTACGTGGAAAGGACAGATAACACAAGACCTGATGGTCTATGGCCAGGTTATCTGCTGGAGGACAGTGCATGGGAAGGACAGATAACACAAGACCTGATGGTCTATGGCCAGGTTATCTGCTGGAGGACAGTGCATGGGAAGGACAGATAACACAAGACCTGATGGTCTATGGCCAGGTTATCTGCTGGAGGACAGTACATGGGAAGGACAGATAACACAAGACCTGATGGTCTATGGCCAGGTTATCTGCTGGAGGACAGTGCATGGGAAGGACAGATAACACAAGACCTGTTGGTCTATGACCAGGTTATCTGCTGGAGGACAGTACATGGGAAGGACAGATAACACAAGACCTGATGGTCTTTGACAAGTTAGGACTTCCAGCTATCCCTCTTTCTCTATCCACTTACAGAACAATCGCGGACACACAGCCAACCTCCCTCCAGCTGACCAAATGTCTCGTAGTATCCAGTCCTCCTCGCCATCAAAATCTATACCACAGTCCCCTTTACAAGGGGATCGGGGAGGGTCTTCGTGTCTACTGCGATACAAAAAAACACTAATTCCTCGCCTCAAGGATCTTGAGCTTCCTAATTCTGAAGGCCTCCGTCTTAGACACTCTAAACCCTTACAATGAATGTCACTCTTGTGTTCCGTGCGTTTTCACCCTACGCCTCCTCCTCCAGCTACGCAAAGCGCTTCGAATGTTCGCGTTCTTACCGCTGGCGTTACTCACTTCGCACCGACGCATTGAAATCTTCTGCGCCGAGGATGTTATTGTCCATCGTGAAAACTGTTTTCCTTCTCCTTTTGTTTTATGTTAGTCGAAGTGGCGCAGAAAAATGAGGCCCTATTCCAGGGTCATCTCATTAACGCTCTCTCTCTCTCTCTCTCTCTCTCTCTCTCTCTCTCTCTCTCTCTCTCTCTCTCTCTCTCTCTCTCTCTCTCTCTCTCTATATATATATATATATATATATATATATACTTTAGCCTATGTTTGGTATCCGATTTATCGACCAACCCCTAAGGGTGGATGAACAGTTGGGTTGACTGTGGACCGACGGCCCGCAACCAGGATTCGAACCCATACGCTCGACCATATACCCCTCTGGGCGGCCCGATGAATGCGTCACGATCAGAAACGCTAATCGCGACACTGATGGTATCGAATCCATTTTGTTATACCCTTCCATCCTTCAGCAACTGAATAGACAACCAGCACGAGTTTTCCCCGATCATCACAACCATTCTTTCTTACGACACTCGGCCTCTTTGACTGACTGGTTTTGTCAATTTAACGTCGGCTAGTTCATTGCGCACCTCCCATGCTCATCCTGTGTGAGCGGTAGTGCAAGAGAATTACAGAGGTCAGAAAAGGATCATAATCAGACCCGCAGTGGTTCGGTATTACATAGGATGTCACTTTCTTACCTCTGAAACCCTTCCATCTATAGAAGCACTACCCCTGCCGTCTGCTTCAAGACCCTTGATTTCAATCTCAATCAATGTCACTTCCAAATGTGGACGCCCAAATCTAGTCCTCCTCCTCCTCCTCCTCCTCGAATCGCTAACTTTGACACTACGTTGTGCTTCATTGCTCTATTTTAGCGTAGCTTCTATACCGACTTCGATCGTGATCAGTATTAATTAGCTGGTAGGGAGGCATCCAGCTGTGCTGACTGTATAGCGCATGTCATATTGGCGAGGATAGAAACTCGCATCCTTCTACTATGAAGTGTTTATCTCTCTAGTTATAACTTGATGATATTTCTGCCAATGTAGTCGCATATACCAAGATACGAAACTCTTCTCATCTCCTGAGTTTCATTCTAACTCCACATCTACAACGAACTGTCAAGCTGATTTCTAGTCAAGCACACCTCTATATAAAGAGAAGTGAGCTGACACAAGTGTAATTTATGGATTCCAATCTATCCTCTTCTAACTCCGACCTGATCAATCTGTAGCAAACTTGAACGATAAAACCCGCCCCATTTTTTTGGACACACTATTTCGTTTAATGCCACTTTGGATGATACTACCACAACACCATCCTTCACCACCGTCCCCCTGTAAGTCAACAGTCTCCTCACACACAAGACCTTCGGAATACTCTCCCAGCTACAGGTGGACGAGGCTGTGTGGACCCGGAGGGTATATTTAAGGGACTAGGCCTCGGAAGAACTAGGCTCTGATCTTCAATCGTCTCCTTTACTCCACCTAAATAAATAAAAATAAAAAATAGGGAGTATTTTCTTCTTTTTTGGAAGCATGCCTTTGTGCAGCCCATCCCTACGGAAAAAGACCGATTCAAGCCTTTCTTCTTCTTTTTTCAGTCGCTCTAACTCTCTCATTTCAGCTTTTCCCCAAGACTATCAGACTCTCTCAACTCTCGCTGTCTCAAATACGTGGAATCCGACTCCCCTTTTTTTCAGATCACTGGTACAAATGTCATGGTGGAAGGTGCACTCGTCAGTCCTTCTATATACTTTCATCATTCTCCCTACATAAGAGATTTTTTGAAAATATCTTTAGTCTTTTTTTTTTTATGGCCTTCAACATCTCCAAAGCATCTGACTTGGTATAGAATAAGTCACTACTTTCTTGACTTTCTTCCTTTGGCTTTTGTGTTTCATTTCGTTCCTCAGTCCATAACATCCTTTATGGTCGTTCCACTGCTGCAGTCGGCCACTTCGTTCCGTTCCTTGGTCCATAACATCCTTCATAGTCGTCCCACTGCTGCAGTCAGCCACTTCGTTCCGTTCCTCAGTCCATAACATCTTCATAGTCGTCTCACTGCTGCAGTCGGCCATGTAGCGACCTCCTCACCTCATCATATTATCGCTGGCGTCCATCACAATTTTTTTTTTGTCCTATAGCCGATGCTCTTGGCTCCATAAATGATCCTCTCACTTCAGACTCTAATCCTTTTTCGAACTTACATGGATGATTCGACTCCACATACTTCAACTTCCGATCTCTCTCTCCCTTCCTTTCTGACTCCAACACTCCTCCTTTTTGTAGCACTGAACGGTTCATCCTCTCTTTAATTCCCGGGGAAGCAGTAACCTGGTTTTAATCCAACGGTGGAAAAACGCAATATCTACCCACCTCTCTTTCTAAATCTCACTCACGTCCTGCTATCAACTCTCAAAACGTCGCTATTCAACCCTGCAGTAACGTAAACATGTGGCACATAACTATATTCCCCCCCCCAACCAACTCTATCCCAGACTTCCCCTATAATGAACATCCTAAAAAATCTGCCTCCCCAAAGGCTCGGGGTGTGTGTGTGTGTGTGTGTGTGTGTGTGTGTGTGTGTGTGTGTGTGTGTGTGTGTTGTACAGACGTTTATATAAATATTCTTGGAATCATTTATTCCTTATCTAAGGGGATCCCATCCTCCCTTGTAAGGAGTACTGCTCGTGTATCTGGGGTGAATTTTCCTACAACTCCTCTCTCTCTCTTAGCCACGGCTGACTCAAGAGTCTTCCATTGTGTTCATTTTCCCGCCATTACTCACGGCTCCCAGAACATCTCTTTCCAATCCTAGTTAAGTTGATACTCTCTCTCTCTTTCTCTCTCTCTCTTTGTTCTGCAAGTATTACTCTACAAGAGTCTTCCATTGTGTTCATTTTCTCGCCATTACTCACGTCTTCCAGAACATCCCTTTTCAATCCTAGTTAAGTTGATATTCTCTCTCTCTTTGTTCTGCAGGTATCACTTTAACTACCCTTCCTAAGAGAGGTATGTGTGTTTGTACCACAACCAATCAGGCCTTAACCCGTGCCGCGCGATGGATTGGCTGCTTCCCAAAGCTTCTGTGTCACGACCAGCGACATGAGGATTAACCATCATAATCCCTCCTCCTTCCCTTTGTTTCTCGTACGAATCTTTCCTTACACCCGAGAAGGCCATAACTGTTGGACGCATGTCCATTGCGAGAGAGAGAGAGAGAGAGAGAGAGAGAGAGAGAGAGAGACCCAGTGAGTACCCAGCACCCCTAACGTCTCCCCACTACTCCTCCCTCCTCTCCCCTCTCCCCGCCCCGGTGTCTCCCATCAGCACTCATTTAGCTCCCTGTTATAGCGTGCTTGACTGAGGCAATACAGAAGAGGATATGGCTGGGTTATTAAAGAGGAGGAGAGGCAGTGATTCGTTGAAGAAATTGGGCAATTTATTCGCGGGCACATTGGCCTCTCTCCCAGATACGCGTGAGTACACAGGACCGAGAGAGGAAAGTAGAAAAAAAACGACGTAGGGTAAAGAAAATGGAATTACCAGACTGCTTTCCACTGACGACACTTCCTTGATTGAACGTGACTCTGTCTTATAGTAGACCATAAGACCCGAGATTATATATATATATATATATATATATATATATATATATATATATATATATATATATATATATATATATAGCTTCGTCTCTTCGATGTATATCAACTGACTTATATTTCTCTCTTGTGTCTCCCCTGATGATGTGATTATTACACGAAAGTGCACTTGGGAACTTATCTTGTTTCATTTTCCCGGTGGACTCATAGGAACACACACACACACACACACACACACACACACGCATATATATATATATATATATATATATATATATATATATATATATATATATATATATATATATATATTTTTTTTTTTTTTTTTTTTATACTTTGTCGCTGTCTCCCGCGTTTGCGAGGTAGCGCAAGGAAACAGACGAAAGAAATGGCCCAACCCCCCCCCATACACATGTACATACACACGTCCACACACGCAAATATACATACCTACACAGCTTTCCATGGTTTACCCCGGACGCTTCACATGCCTTGATTCAATCCACTGACAGCACGTCAACCCCTGTATACCACATCGCTCCAATTCACTCTATTCCTTGCCCTCCTTTCACCCTCCTGCATGTTCAGGCCCCGATCACACAAAATCCTTTTCACTCCATCTTTCCACCTCCAATTTGGTCTCCCTCTTCTCCTCGTTCCCTCCACCTCCGACACATATATCCTCTTGGTTAATCTTTCCTCACTCATTCTCTCCATGTGCCCAAACCATTTCAAAACACCCTCTTCTGCTCTCTCAACCACGCTCTTTTTATTTCCACACATCTCTCTTACCCTTACGTTACTTACTCGATCAAACCACCTCACACCACACATTGTCCTCAAACATCTCATTTCCAGCACATCCATCCTCCTGCGCACAACTCTATCCATAGCCCACGCCTCGCAACCATACAACATTGTTGGAACTACTATTCCTTCAAACATACCCATTTTTGCTTTCCGGGATAATGTTCTCGACTTCCACACATTTTTCAAGGCTCCCAAAATTTTCGCCCCCTCCCCCACCCTATGATCCACTTCCGCTTCCATGGTTCCATCCGCTGACAGATCCACTCCCAGATATCTAAAACACTTCACTTCCTCCAGTTTTTCTCCATTCAAACTCACCTCCCAATTGACTTGACCCTCAACCCTACTGTACCTAATAACCTTGCTCTTATTCACATTTACTCTTAACTTTCTTCTTCCACACACTTTACCAAACTCCGTCACCAGCTTCTGCAGTTTCTCACATGAATCCGCCACCAGCGCTGTATCATCAGCGAACAACAACTGACTCACTTCCCAAGCTCTCTCATCCCCAACAGACTTCATACTTGCCCCTCTTTCCAAGACTCTTGCATTTACCTCCCTAACAACCCCATCCATAAACAAATTAAACAACCATGGAGACATCACACACCCCTGCCGCAAACCTACATTCACTGAGAACCAATCACTTTCCTCTCTTCCTACACGTACACATGCCTTACATCCTCGATAAAAACTTTTCACTGCTTCTAACAACTTGCCTCCCACACCATATATTCTTAATACCTTCCACAGAGCATCTCTATCAACTCTATCATATGCCTTCTCCAGATCCATAAATGCTACATACAAATCCATTTGCTTTTCTAAGTATTTCTCACATACATTCTTCAAAGCAAACACCTGATCCACACATCCTCTACCACTTCTGAAACCACACTGCTCTTCCCCAATCTGATGCTCTGTACATGCCTTCACCCTCTCAATCAATACCCTCCCATTTAATTTACCAGGAATACTCAACAAACTTATACCTCTGTAATTTGAGCACTCACTCTTATCCCCTTTGCCTTTGTACAATGGCACTATGCACACATTCCGCCAATCCTCAGGCACCTCACCATGAGTCATACATACATTAAATAACCTTACCAACCAGTCAACAATACAGTCACCCCCTTTTTTAATAAATTCCACTGCAATACCATCCAAATATATATATATATATATATATATATATATATATATATATATATATATATATATATATATATCTCGGTCTGGGACATGTGATTTTAAAGCCTTATAACATACCATAGTCATTTAATATATTATTTTGGAGGGGAAGGGAGGGTCCGAGTTGAAATGATGCATTTCGACAAAAAGGGGAAAAAAAATATTTTTTCTCTTAGTTGCAGTTAATCCAATAAAGATTAGACGAAGCTGTTTCATCACCTGGGTTTTTGTTTGAGACTAATGGTTTATCAAGGTGAAATCGCGCTTCAGTAGGAATTCATACAATTTCATTGTTAAATGTAATTTTTCTATCCATGTGGCAAATCTCAATATAACAATAGAAGTACGGCCGTCCATTGTGATGCTGGGATTTCAATAACGTTGTTCAGTTCTGGCAGCACCTAATGATGAGGTGGATTGTCTCCACGAAACATGTCGTGCCACATGGAAAGAAAAATTACATGTTAAATGAAGTTTTATGAACTCCTGCTGAAGTGCGATTTCACCTTCATGCTACCATCACGGACAGGTGTGATTATCATATACAATGGATATGTCTCACGGCCTAATGGTTCATGTCGTATGTCGCTCTGTTATAACCCTGTATTGGAAGAGATTTGCGTGCGACGTGAGTCGCGTCATGTCAATGTTAGTTTAAAGTTGACTGTGTTAGTGCATGTCTTCTGATGTTGTACAGGTGAAGCCAACCATCGACCGTGGGTGACAAGTCTGACATGAGTTTTCCCTCTTCATCCACTCCTGACATGAGTTATCCCTCTTCATCCATTCCTAACATGAGTTTTCCTCCTCTTCATCCATTCCTGACATGAGTTATCCCTCTTCATCCATTCCTAACATGAGTTTTCCTCCTCTTCATCCATTCCTGACATGAGTTTTCCCTCTTCATCCATTCCTAACATGAGTTTTCCTCCTCTTCATCTATTCCTAACATGAGTTTTCCCTCTTCATCCATTCCTAACATGAGTTTTCCTCCTCTTCATCCATTCCTGACATGAGTTTTCCCTCTTCATCCATTCCTAACATGAGTTTTCCTCCTCTTCATCCATTCCTGAAATGAGTTTGCCCTCTTCATCCATTCCTAACATGAGTTTTCCTCCTCTTCATCCATTCCTGACATGAGTTTTCCTCCTCTTCATCCATTCCTAACATGAGTTTTCCCTCTTCTTCCATTCCTGACATGAGTTTTCCTCCTCTTCATCCATTCCTAACATGAGTTTTCCCTCTTCTTCCATTCCTGACATGAGTTTTCCTCCTCTTCATCTATTCCTAACATGAGTTTTCCCTCTTCATCCATTCCTAACATGAGTTTTCCTCCTCTTCATCCATTCCTGACATGAGTTTTCCCTCTTCATCCATTCCTAACATGAGTTTTCCTCCTCTTCATCCATTCCTGAAATGAGTTTGCCCTCTTCATCCATTCCTAACATGAGTTTTCCTCCTCTTCATCCATTCCTGACATGAGTTTTCCTCCTCTTCATCCATTCCTAACATGAGTTTTCCTCCTCTTCATCCATTCCTGACATGAGTTTTCCTCCTCTTCATCCATTCCTAACATGAGTTTTCCCTCTTCTTCCATTCCTGACATGAGTTTTCCTCCTCTTCATCCATTCCTAACATGAGTTTTCCCTCTTCTTCCATTCCTGACATGAGTTTTCCTCCTCTTCATCTATTCCTAACATGAGTTTTCCCTCTTCATCCATTCCTAACATGAGTTTTCCTCCTCTTCATCCATTCCTGACATGAGTTTTCCCTCTTCATCCATTCCTAACATGAGTTTTCCTCCTCTTCATCCATTCCTGAAATGAGTTTGCCCTCTTCATCCATTCCTAACATGAGTTTTCCTCCTCTTCATCCATTCCTGACATGAGTTTTCCTCCTCTTCATCCATTCCTAACATGAGTTTTCCCTCTTCTTCCATTCCTGACATGAGTTTTCCTCCTCTTCATCCATTCCTAACATGAGTTTTCCCTCTTCTTCCATTCCTGACATGAGTTTTCCTCCTCTTCATCCATTCCTGACATGAGTTTTCCCTCTTCTTCCATTCCTGACATGAGTTTTCCCTCTTCTTCCATTCCTGACATGAGTTTTCCTCCTCTTCATCCATTCCTGACATGAGTTTTCCTCCTCTTCATCCATTCCTAACATGAGTTTTCCCTCTTCTTCCATTCCTGACATGAGTTTTCCTCCTCTTCATCCATTCCTGACATGAGTTTTCCCTCTTCTTCCATTCCTGACATGAGTTTTCCCTCTTCTTCCATTCCTGACATGAGTTTTCCTCCTCTTCATCCATTCCTAACATGAGTTTTCCCTCTTCTTCCATTCCTGACATGAGTTTTCCTCCTCTTCATCCATTCCTGACATGAGTTTTCCCTCTTCTTCCATTCCTGACATGAGTTTTCCCTCTTCTTCCATTCCTGACATGAGTTTTCCTCCTCTTCATCCATTCCTGACATGAGTTTTCCCTCTTCATCCATTCCTAACATGAGTTTTCCCTCTTCATCCATTCCTAACATGAGTTTTCCCTCTTCTTCCATTCCTGACATGAGTTTTCCCTCTTCTTCCATTCCTGACATGAGTTTTCCCTCTTCTTCCATTCCTGACATGAGTTTTCCTCCTCTTCATCCATTCCTAACATGAGTTTTCCCTCTTCTTCCATTCCTGACATGAGTTTTCCTCCTCTTCATCCATTCCTGACATGAGTTTTCCCTCTTCTTCCATTCCTGACATGAGTTTTCCCTCTTCTTCCATTCCTGACATGAGTTTTCCTCCTCTTCATCCATTCCTGACATGAGTTTTCCCTCTTCATCCATTCCTAACATGAGTTTTCCCTCTTCATCCATTCCTAACATGAGTTTTCCCTCTTCTTCCATTCCTGACAGTCACACGACAAATAACTGGGAATGATGAACAGATTAGGCTGGAGAGTCACTATGAGAGCCATTGTTCCTCTCTCTCTCTCTCTCTCTCTCTCTCTCTCTCTCTCTCTCACACACACACACACACAGACACACACACACACACCCAGGGAAAACCATATTTTCACATCAAAACACTTGATCATACTTACGTACCACGCATCTAATGCTAACAAGACCAATGATATCATTTCGGGAGTTAACCATCTCTCACCCCCATCTAAAGCAACCACATCATTTTCTCAAGCACAAGCAGCGACATTTGTCCCAGTTAAAGATGGCTCGAA
Organism: Panulirus ornatus; assembly: GCF_036320965.1. Taxonomy (NCBI): domain Eukaryota; kingdom Metazoa; phylum Arthropoda; class Malacostraca; order Decapoda; family Palinuridae; genus Panulirus; species Panulirus ornatus. The sequence continues at coordinate 50,801,532 of NC_092232.1, forward strand.
AGTTTTTAAAGAGACTGAAAATGATGACCCGGAAGAAATTCGTTCATAAGGGAGGACCACAGGAATGTATATTGGTGATGTGTGTAGTATGTGGAGACCGGAACCTCTTCCTTAACTATGGGGCAGACGAAGTGGGTGGTGTGTATGAAGGGGACGCGAGAAAACACCCCCTTCTTAACCGCACATAAATGTAGTGGATGGTATGTATATTAGATGGATACCAGGGACCCCCTACCTAACTCCCACATAAATGTAGTGGGTGGTTGGTGTGTGTGCGTGTGTGTGTACAAAAGGTGGACACACGAAAACTCCCTTCCTAACCACAGATAAATGTGGTGTGTGTGTGTGTGTGTGTGTGTGTCTGCGTATAAAAGGTGGACACAGGAACCCCTTTCCCTAACCACAGATAAATGTAGTGGGTGGTGTGTGTGTGTGTGTGTGTGTGTGTGTGTGTGTGTGTGTGTGTGTGTGTGTGTGTGTGTACATATATATAGGAGGAGGACAGCGCATCCTCCTCCCCTACATTATGTTGGAGTGGAACAAGTTGGGAACTTGGAACAAGGCCGGAGCCTAAGTACTCCAGATCCAATACTCCGCCATGTCAACAGCGTCTGCAGAGAACAGAGGGCTTCCTAGCACTCCATCCTCGTATTCACCTCGACCTCTTCTTCTCCTATCCAACTCGACCTCCTCCTCTTCCTCCTCATCTTCTCTCTTCTTCTTCTTCTTCTTCTTCTTCTTCTTCTTCTTCTCCTTTCCTTCCTCCATTTCCATTTACTTCTCGTGTTCCTTTTCATCTTCACAAACTCATCTTTCCTCTCATTATTGACTGCCTCATCATGTCTCCCCTCATTGCCTCCTTTCCGTCTGGCTGGTGTTGTGTGTTGTCGAATTTGCTTCGTATATCATTTCCGTGATTGGTGTCAGTAAAAAGTCCTCTGTCACTGGTTTGTATGACTCCCAGTTCTTCTTCTTCCTCTTCTTCTTCTTCTTCTTCTTCTTCTTCTTCTTCTTCTTCGTCTTCATCATCATCATCATCATCGTCTTCTTCTTTCATATCATATGCCTCTTCTTCTTCTCGTACTGTCCACACTACTTGAGACTCTGCTCAAACTCTGGCAGACTTGGCGTGGGTGTGTGTGGTGAAGTGGGGGAGGGGAGGAAAGAGCTTGTGCAGCTGCCACAGCTTCAGAAGCTTTTGGGCGAAAGTTTACTTTGCGATTGACGAACCCCGAGTTCGATGTGTAGGTGACCGCGTATCAGCTCTCCGCTCCGTATGATTTTGGTCTGTGTGTTGGTCAGTCATCTTTTGCACACACACACACACACACACATACACTGTCATAGACAGTAAAAACTGGACTTCCTTTCTTTGTGTTTTACAAGAGTCAAGGGCAAACAATCGCCATTCCCCGTGTGTGTGTGTGTGGGTGTGTGTGTGTGTCTACAGAAGTGATAGTGGTTCATGTGAGAATCCGTTAATGAAATAAACCAAACGAATACATAGTTCGAATAAAAAGCGAGCGAGAGGGGGAAAAAAATAGAACTGAAATACATTTGACTTTGTCCTTTGTTGATGAGTTACAAGATAATGGTAACTCCTTAGGATATATAAAAGTCCATGCCGCGAGCTGGCTCAGAGGGATGTTTGCATTAGTAAAAACAGGTCAGTTACCCCGTTGCGTATTGTCAGAATAGAAAATGGCGTAGATAAAGAATTGTGTGTGTGTGTGTAGGAAGAGTAAAATCAAAGTAGATTATCAAACTAAGCGTAAAATATCGGTAGTTTAAAGGTCTTGGTTATGTAGTGGCCATTTCTGATGGTATGCAGGTGGGGTGTAAGCTTCAAGAAACATGAACATTTATGAACAAGAACACAATGGGAGATGTTCTCCCAGTGTTCAGGACAAGGGAAGGAATGGGAAAGGAGAACTTTCTGTCTTCAGGACTACCACAACGCTACGCTTATACGCTTTAAGAGGCCCTGGAAGGAATATGACGTACAAAAAGACAAAAAAAGAAAGACTTTTGGAGAATACAAAGAGGATCCAAAAAGGATACATGAGCTGGTGAAGACTCTACACACACTGTTTGCTAGATTGGTACAATTTATAGTAAACTTTCCCGTCGGGATGTGAGTGTGTATATACTTGGCTTATCGAAGATATAAACCTTTGCCACCGATGCTCATCCCAAGTGATTGTTGATGGATTCAATTTGATAAAGTAACTCGTAAGATAAAAGTTATCTCTCCCCCCCTTTCCCCACTTTCCCACCCTCCCCCTTTTCTTTCTCTTTTTGAGAGATAAACGAATTTCCATCTTTCAAAGCAGTCTTCCGAGGTCAACTTGTGAATCACTGAACTCCACTCATGAAACGCTGGTGTGTGTGTGTGTGTGTGTGTGTGTGTGTGTGTGTGTGTGTGTGTGTGTGTGTGTGTGTGTGCGTGTGTGTGTGTGTGTGGGGGAGGAGTCGATGCACACACACACACACAACCCAGGTGTTCATCTTCCCCAAGGTGCTGGTTGATCAATGGGTACGTGGCGTAAACTGGAAGACAGGAGACCAAAAACTTTTCCACATATATATATATATATATATATATATATATATATATATATATATATATATATATATATATATAGACTTCTTCGCCGTTTTCCGTGTTAGTGAGGTAGCCTAGGAGTAGAGAAAGAAAGACCACATCCGCTCACATTCATTCTCTAGCTGTCATGTGTAACGTACCGACACCACAGTTCCCAATCCACATCCAGGCCTCACAGACGACCTTTCTATAGTTTCCACCAGCCGCTTCACATGCCCTGGTTCAGTCCACTGACAGCACGTCGCCCCCGGTATATCATGTAGTACGAATTCACTTTATGCCGTGCACGCCTTTCACACTCCTACATATATATGTTGTGTCCATAATTACCCCACGGTTAAGTTCTAAGAATAAGTCGATGGCATTACCCAGGATCTCTTTCCAGGGGCTCCTGCAGCCTAGGGCTGCGCTACTTACAGGAGCAGGTAAATGTGAACTCCTTTCGAGTGAAAAATAATCGTTGACGAGACTGTACATATACCGATACAGCCTTTCAAATTTAACTTTTCTTTGGCCGTGCTACCTCGGGCAAGCAGACTCCAGCAACATCTATCTATCTGTCTATCTATCGATCAATCCATCAATCTATCTATCTATCTATCTATATCATTTCACTCATCTCGTCGGAAAGCTAAAAGAATTCATCACGTCCACCTCAGACACACGGATCAAAACCCCCGCCCAAGATTATACGACCAGACCCCAGAGCTCACACCGACCCAGCGTGTGAGTGCGTCGCTGGAGATCCTGGTCGCTGGATGGGTCGGTCGTCAGGAAGACCAGGAGGACAACTCCCCGACATCCAGACGGGATCTAGCGAATGGGAGGGAGGGGATCAACAGGCGCTAGCGGAGCCACTCCCTGCAGCGTGTGTGTCTGTCTCTGTCTCTCTCATCAGCGCCACGGACAGTCTGCAGTGATGACGGACAGTCTGCAGTGATGACCACGAGTGTGTGACGGGCCTCTGCAGTGATACCGTGGGCATTGTAAGTCCCTCTGAGATTAATAGGATGGCCCTATATCACCTCAGAGATACGTGTATCATTCTCTATGTCAGGGCATATCACTTACGACGGCACCGCGAACACCATCTCATCATTTTCTTCTCGACTGTTTCCAGCAGGTTGCAAATACTGTCGCCCATCATTTGCATATATGAATACGCGATTGAACGAAACAATGACGTTACGAAATGCCGTTACAGCGTCACTGAAGACGTTAAACATCATTGTTACATTCGACGGAGGGCAATAGGAGGTGACATGTCTGTCTCCTCCGTCTGTCTGTCATTGCGTAACATATTTTTCCTCTTTCGAGAAATGGACCGAAATACGATGGAAATCTTAATCACAGAATTGCCCGTTGTCTGAGATTAGATCACGAGGAACGCGAAGGAAGAAGAATAGCCAAGGATGATGAATTTACGTAAATTTGACGCAGAAGAACGGGAAAAATTTCGAACGTCCAAGTAAGCGTCCATATGAAGCGCATGCTGCCGAAAAATAGCTGAACGAAACCGAATGAATTTAGTTACGTTACAGAGACAAGATAAATAAGTAACTGATCCATTATTATCCAGGTCTCAAATCTATAATTTTTTTTTTCATCTATTCACCAACGACTTAAATCCTGTCCCATTGCTAGCAGAGGAGAACATTCTGGAAAATACACAAGAATGGGCCTTCGTGGTGTACTGGTCAGCGTGCTGACCATGAGTCTCTGTGCGGTAGACAAGGGTCAAACCTGTACAGGGTTCGAATCCTTGGCGTGTGGCAGTCGACCCACACCCAAGCCAGGTGTTCATCCTCCTCTGGGACTGATTCACACACACACACACACACACACACACATATATATATATATATATATATATATATATATATATATATATATATATATATATATATATATATATATATATATTTTTTTTTTTTTTTCATTCATACTATTCGCCATTTCCCGCATTAGCGAGGTAGCGTTAAGAACAGAGGACTGGCCCTTTGAGGGAATATCCTCACCAGGCCCCCTTCTCTGTTCCTTCCTTTGGAAAAAAAAAAAAAAAAAAAAAATATATATATATATTATACAACCCCAGGATTACTTTCTTATAACATCAATTACTTTCTCATGACATTAACGCACCATTGACCCCCAAAATTATATTTTCCATAAAGTTACCAAACTTTCCTTGTCACGTTTACCTAGAAGAGAAATCCCAAGTGTTTTTTTCTTCCCCTTTTTTTCTTATTTCCTTCCACTTTCCTTCTAGTGTTTACACCATGATATCAATCTACCACTGAATTTCTTTCCACTATGCAGTCAGTAAGCCATCTTGATGATCCTTGTGAGATATTTACCATCATTTTATATCAAGAGATTATAAGCACATCTCTGGCGATTTCGAATGACATATGATGAAAGAGAATCCAATATTCGACATTCTAAGGTAAAAAGCTTTGCCTCGAACCCCGGCACTCTGGGTCTGCCAGCTAAAGTTTGACCAATTGATTAACGAGATATCATTGATTCAAAACACTCATATTTTTCTTTTCTCTGTAAACCGATCTACTTTCCTTTTAAGAGACTATTAAGGACATACGATAATGAATTTTGAACGATATAATCATAGTTATGTCCAGTAATAATCGGGGTTTCCATTAATTCAACCATTACGATTAAAGGGATCCTAATGGATATAAATCACACACACATGCACACACACACACACACACACACACACACACACATACACACACACACACACACACAACACACACACACACACACACACACACACACACACACACGTCCATAAATATATCATTTCACTACGACAAAACGAGAGATGAATAAATGAGAGCTGGTGGAGTCTGCTGTCAATCCTTTTAAAGGCTTTATCCTCATTTTATCTTCTACAGTTCGAGAGAAATCACACTGTGGTTTGCCCTCTTCGTTCTTACAACGGGTATGTCAAACTCTGCTCTTATCACAAGTCATTTACCACTTATAAAACCAAACCCTCAGTTTGTTGATGTCTCGTTTAAAGTTGCAGAAGTCCAGTTTCTGGTATATATATATATATATATATATATATATATATATATATATATATATATATATATATATATATGAAAGAGAGCCGACTCGCGCCCTTGTATAACAGTGGAGAATTTTCAAGAGGTGGGGCCCCACCAGTGTATAACTCCCTCACCACACAGCACAAATAATATAATTTCTTAGTGTGTGTGTGTGTGTGTGTGTGTGTGTGTATGTGTGTGTGTGTGTGTGTGTGTGTGTGTGTGTGTGTGCACCACAGGAGCAAGACCATGGCACATATACAAGACGGGGCAACTCGAGTGTTGGAACTCTCTCTCCGTGTACCATGCAAGTAAAAAAATAAACAAATAGTAATCACAGATACACACTAAATGGCGTAATCACACACATACACACACACACACACACACACACAGAAATACATCTCTTTACGCGTAGAGACGCACTCGTGTATTCAGCCGCGCGGAACATACATTAATCAGAGACGCGCCCAATTTCTCCCCACTGAGCAGTGAGGTCAATAATCAACATGTAAGACACGGAAGTAAATGATCAGTCGGTTCGGACATAGTCACCATCACACTCGTAATTACTCCTACATCAACAGCTGTAATCCTAGAGGTAAATGGCTTGGGATTTATTTTCTGTAGTTCATGTGGCTAACGAGGTCGAAAGTTCAGTTTCTAATAATTCCCCCTCTCCCCCGTGCTAACGTAAGCCAGCCATTTTTCAGCAGTGGAGCAGCAACTCCAGCTCTCATGGCTAATATATACACCCTGAACCATCGCTGTGGCACAGGGTCAACATAGATTTCTGGGCTGTTTATATAATATGGGGTGACTGACTGACTGACACCCCCCCCCTCCTCACTCCACACCAAGCAGTCCCATGCACTGGCAAGCAATATGGACTCTCTCTCTTTCTCTCTCTCCATCATCTACCCTCGACCCTCCCATATATTCACCCTATTCAACGGAACACACAGATGAAATTGTACAATATGAACGGGGTCCAGTGTCTTAATAGCCTTGGAGGAGGTGGGAGTCACAGTTTTCTAAAAATACATCAACGTCTTTTATTCAGACAATAAATGACTTTGAAAACGTGAAGGCCGTAAATGAAGGGGAAACATGGATTTGGATAGCGTAAAGACAATATGTATTAAGATCAATGAAACACGGAAACCTTACGAAACTTTCCCTGGTAAACGACACTCACCTAGTTTCCATATTTCTCTAGGGCAAGTTTCCAGCACGACTGGGAAGCCAGAGAACAAAAGACCCGATGTTCTATGAAGGTAACATAAAGCCAACAGGAAAAAATATACAGAGAAAACAACATATATATATACGAGAAAACAACATATAGTAAGGAGAGGGTATACTGACGAGGAAATTCTATAGGAATTTTCCGAGAGAATGATCGAGAAACGCATTTTGATTTAAATTCACTTACCACGTAATCTGGGGGATGAAGTACTTCACTGCCACTGGAAAAAAAAAAGGAAATAAATGTACATGTTGAATTATTGACATTCTTTAACACGTTTATTCACTAATCACTTATATCATTAAATCATTTTTGCATCCTAGATTTAAAATGTACTGATGGTCGTTATTAAAGTGATGGTAATTCATTCCGGCATTTAGTAAGTCTACGCAATATTTGTTTTCTTGCATATTGACCCTCTAACTTTAAACTGATATTTGAGATTACATCATCTTTATCGAAAGATAATGTACCATTAACTATGTTATCGAAAGAATCAAAAGTTTTAAAAACTTATCAGTTCACCACTTGAGTCTACGATTTTTTTTTGAAAGAAAAATCCTGCTACTTCTCCGTGTCCATCTTCAGTAAAGTCTATGGCCATGAGACGGAATGGATTTGGTTGCTCTTCTCTGCATTTGTTCTAGTTTTCCCTTTTAGTCAAGTGTGATGGCCAGAATTATACAGACAGCTCTATAAATGTGGTCAAAGGCGTTGTGAAGAACAAATATTGTACCTTTCGTTTCATCCTTTACATCTATCTATATCTCCGAGGCTGAAAAATCTATTTGTTATATACATATAGCTAAAAGGAAATACATTTTTTAGTCCATATGTAATGGAATGAGTGTACCTGTGGCCTTTGGCTTATGGCCACCGATATAAGTGATCTGTGTGAAATCTATGATGTGTCATAATGACGTATGATATATAGGATTAGATGTGACTATATGGCGTTGGAAACCCACCCTATTTTTTCATGTCATGACGGGAACTTAGAAGAGCTATTACGAGATTTCTTTAAGGTAATTCATTTCCTGAAATAGAGAAACTGATATCTATCAACTGCCCTCCTTCTTAGGGGTGTAAAGGCAATGGTTCAAGTTGGACATTTATTGACACCTTCAACATTACATGACCCAGAGAAATCACCTTCCGTTTCACTGTCACGTAAAATTCACTTCTACAAGATTTTACGTGAATTAGCGTCAAGTGAAAATCACCAGTGATCGTGAAACTTAATGATTCCGATGTAGTGATGTAGTGAAGCGAGGATGTGAGGCTTCAGGCGAAGTGAGAAGGAGGAGGGTGCTTCCTCAAGCGTAGCGGTAACAATCATTGACAAAAAAAAAGAAAAAATAAAGAAGCTAGGGCAAGCGATGCTTTGAAACGTATTTCAAGTCTCGAGAAAAAGACGGATTTTCCATCTTGTAAACGTTATAAATTGAAAGAAATTCTTAAAATCTCAAGTTACCTCAAACAATCAACAATTTTTTTTGCGATATAAATTACCTATTATAATAGGCTAGGCTAGGTGATATGATAGGCTAGGCTAGGCGGCTAGGTGATTGACAGCTAGGCTAGGCTAGGTGATATGCTAGGCGAGAGTGCTAGGTTAGATTATATTACGCTTGAGTTAGGGTTGATGATAGGCACTTAGTGAGTTCGGCTAGGTCACGCCGTTCGCTGTGTTCGCCTGGTCTAAACACTGCTTAATAACTCAACTAACTCGTCGTTCTTCCTTTTGCGTTTGCGCTGTTTCTTAGGCGAAGTTACCTGGCGGTATTCCGATATATATATATATATATATATATATATATATATATATATATATATATATATATATATATATATATATATGCGGACGATCGATCGCCCTGGCGTCCACAATAGTGGAACTCTTCAAGCCACACAAACAGACATTAGACCGAATGAAGAAGATCTGATGACTGAGCCGACCAATTTGGACCGTGCCCTGGGATTTTAGAGGTTGAATATCGGCCATTATTTATCACGACTTGTTTGGTAATCTACTGGAAACTGTTTTCAGGGATTCTGAGTCTGGCTTCTGTAAATGAGCTGGGTGAAACAATAGCAGCTCCATGCCAGGGATATATATATATATATATATATATATATATATATATATATATATATATATATATATATATATATATACACACACACACACACACACACACATATATATATATATATATATATATATATATATATATATATATATATATATATGTGTGTGTGTGTGTGTGTGTGTGTGTATATATATATATATATATATATATATATATATATATATATATATATATATATATATATATATATATATTCTTCCTCTTCTTTCAAACTATTCGCCATTTCCCGCGTTAGCAAGGTAGCGTTAAGAACAGAGGACTGGGCCTCTGAAGAATATCTTCACCTGGGCCTCCGTTCTCTGTCCTTCTTTTGGAAAATTAAAAAAAAAAAAAAAGAGAGGGTGCATTTTCTATACACATTTTTGTCAGTGGTTAATGTAACAGGAGGAGGAGGAGGTGTGTGTGTGTGTATATATATCATATATATATATATAATATATATATAATATATATATAATATATTATATATATATATTTATATATATATATATTATATTATATATATTTTTTTTTTTTTTTGCTTTGTCGCTGTCTCCCGCGTTTGCGAGGTAGCGCAAGGAAACAGACGAAAGAAATGGCCCAACCCACCCCCATACACATGTATATACATACGTCCACACACGCAAATATACATACCTACACAGCTTTCCATGGTTTACCCCAGACGCTTCACATGCCTTGATTCAATCCACTGACAGCACGTCAACCCCGGTATACCACATCGATCCAATTCACTCTATTCCTTGCCCTCCTTTCACCCTCCTGCATGTTCAGGCCCCGATCACACAAAATCTTTTTCACTCCATCTTTCCACCTCCAATTTGGTCTCCCTCTTCTCCTCGTTCCTCCACCTCCGACACATATATCCTCTTGGTCAATCTTTCCTCACTCATTCTCTCCATGTGACCAAACCATTTCAAAACACCCTCTTCTGCTCTCTCACCCGCTCTTTTTATTTCCACACATCTCTCTTACCCTTATATATATATATAAAAAAAAAAAAAAGAGAGGGTGCATTTTCTATACACATTTTTGTCAGTGGTTAATGTAACAGGAGGAGGAGGAGGTGTGTGTGTGTGTGTATGTGTGTGTGTGTGTGATGTGTGTGTGTGTGTGTGATGTGTGTGTGTGTGTGTGTGTATATTATATATATTTTTTTTTTTTTTTCTTTTTCCCTTCTCTCTCTCTCTCTCTCTCTCTCTCTCTCTCTTCTCTCTCTCTCTCTCTCTCTCTCTCTCTCTCTCTCTCTCTCTCTCTCTCTCTATGATCCGCTCCCTCCCGCGGCACAGTCAGTAGGAGCAATGTGTTGTCTGTGGAACACAGCCGATGCAGTGGCGCACAGCCGAGCTTGCACAGGACGGCAAACAGACGCCCATTTCCACCCCGATCTCCATAATGACCCTCTGAGGGTTCGGAAATTTATACATTTGTCTCAATCATTTATGAATACTTGGGTGGTGGAGTGGGTTGGGTTGGGTTGGGGTCGCCCCTGATCCTCTTAAAGGCAGTAATAGCCCTTGAACGAGACGAAAACACGGCCATGTATGACGTGAACTGTCAATCAATACTCGATTCCCCCCCCTTCCTCATCCCTCGGCCAGAGAGAGAGAGAGAGAGAGAGAGAGAGAGAGAATCCTTGCCCCATCAGGAGTGGCCAGTTCGGAAAACTGTTGCCTTAATGAACACCAGTACTTCTCTCCTCCACCACCACCATCAGACTCACTCCACCAGTTATGGGGGGTCTCTCTGGCTGGTTCATTTGGGACTGACCCCTCACTAGATATTGTATCTTTTTAAATGCCATTCGTAGCTGCTCCAGGCAGACTTATCATTCCTCCTACTTCTACAGAAGAGCGGTCGCGCTAGCATAGTTTTTTTCTTATTAATATTTTCCTTAGCAAACGCTTTCGTCTATTCATTTACTTATCTTACTGAAATATTTTAGGATAATCCTAAGCACTTGATAACTTCGTTTCTTCATTTTCCTTGTTGAGAGGCTTTCAATTTCATAAATACTGTCCTTGATGCTTTCAATTTGATGTCGTGAGTAGACGACTATCACATGATCTTCTCATCTTACATTTCTGGGCTGTAAAGGTAAGAGTTCTCACAGCCTCTCATGGTAGTTCATGTGTCCCGTCCCTTCCATACTGCTCGTGAACTGCTCTTCAATGCTATCTAACTTACTCCTGTCTTGCTCTGTGCGGCTGGCGTCCACACGACACAACTGGAGTGGATATGATTTTTTTCTTTTTCTCCCTCTCTCTTACCATTAGTGTTCTTATTATCATACCGCTCATGATTTGCTTCGATGATGTTATCTTCTGGATATCTTGTTGATGATGACTCCCATATCTTCGCTGTTCGCTTCACTTTTTCCATAGTCCTTTTCCTTGCTGGGGTTACGTATAGGGTCATCCATGTGTCCTCGATTGTTTAACCACTTGTTTGCTCAAGCTTACCCTCGTTAGATTCCATCAGGATCACTTCCGTTCCTTTGCAGACTATATCTATAAACAGTAAAAATAAAGAAAGAAAATTATTTCCTAAACAAATTAGAAGACTTCTAGTTAATCGATAATCAAAGAAAATAGTCACCTTTTCAACCATCAGTAAAAAAGCAAACAAACCATTTCATAAACATGTAAACTAACGAACTGCCAGTCCATCAACAAACTAACAAGACATCAGTTCATCTGTAGAAAACAAACTGACAAACCACCACTTCATAGTAGGCAAACAAACCACCAAGTCACCCACAAACACAAACTAAGGAACCACCACTTGGTCTACCACCTAACAAACCACGAGTCCAAACTAACAAAGGAATTATCGTCTTAAGACCTGATCAACCAATAGGAAATACAGGAGGAGGGGCTTACCACACCACCACCACCACACATGAGGCACATCACTGTACCACACCACCACCACCACACATAAGGCACACCACTGTACCACACCACCACCACCACACATGAGGCACATCTCTGTACCACACCACCACCACCACACATAAGGCACACCACTGTACCACACCACCACCACCACACATGAGGCACATCTCTGTACCACACCACCACCACCACACATGAGGCACACCTCTGTACCACACCACCACCACATAGGGCACATCGCTGTACCACACCACCACCACATAGGGCACATCACTGTACCACACCACCACCAAGGGCACACCACTGTACCACACCACCACCACCACCACCACATAAGGCACACCACTGTACCACACCACCACCACATAGGGCACATCACTGTACCACACCACCACCACCACACAAAAGCCACACCATTGTACCACACCACCACCACATAGGGTACATCACTGTACCACACCACCACCACATAGGGCACATCACTGTACCACACCACCACCACCACCACACATAAGGCACATCTCTGTACTACATCACCACCACCACACAAAAGGCACAATCACTGTACCACACCACCACCACCACACATAAGGCACATTACTGTACCACACCACCACCACCACACATAAGGCACATTACTGTACCACACCACCACCAAGGGCACATCACTGTACCACACCACCACCAAGGGCACATCACTGTACAACACCACCACCACATAAGGCACACCACTCTCTCTCTCTCTACCACACCACCAGCAGTAATGTGGTGGATGGTAGAGGACATTTCCAATCTTCCTCTATCGATTGGACGTGGCGTCCCATCTGTAGACAGATCAAATTCCATGTTCACATCTTCCATTGTGCGGTCAAGGACATAATACACACTCGTGTAAGTAAAAGAGTCGACGATTCCCTAATGAATGTAGCTTTTAACGAGGCAGTGGTCGTTCATGGCTTTGTTAAAGGCCTTTAGAGCCTGGCCTAGCCAACGGAGCAACCAAATGCCATAACCTTATCATATGAATCCAAGCGAGCATAAGATAATGTTTCGAACGAACACATCTGGGGAGTTTACCAATGACTCTTCATCTCCTCCGATTACCCATATCAGTCGAGGTGTTATGAACCATCACTAACACAGCTACGAAACTGAGTATTAATCACTGACTGGTGTAGGAATGGCTAACCCAGATTTCAGCGCATGTTAAGCGCTTCATCTTATAAATCGACAAGGTGATGTTGGGAGAAATCTCCTCGCTCTTATGCCCTAAAACGCGCCTAATGGACCTTGGTTCCAAGACAGCCAAAAAAAAAAAAAGAGAGGGTGCATTTTCTATACACATTTTTGTCAGTGGTTAATGTAACAGGAGGAGGAGGAGGTGTGTGTGTGTGTGTGTGTGTGTGTGTGTGTGTGTGTGTGTGTGTGTGTGTGTGTGTGTGTGTGTGTGTGTGTGACGCCCTGATTCTATCGGATAAGAATCTACCTTTTATAAATCTACATTACGGTAGGGTGTTTCAAAGAAGAGATGTTTCATTTTCTTGCATGAGCCCTTAATTATATTACTATAATACATAATCGCTGTTTTCCCACGTCAGCGAGGTAGCGCCAGGAATGGCCCATTCACTTATACAAACATATATATATATATATATATATATATATATATATATATATGTTTGTATATGTATGTATGTATATATATATATATATATATATATATATATATATATATATATATATATATATATATATATATATACATAAACGCCCACATACGCAGACAATACATACATACACACGTACATATTCATACTTACTTATTTCATATATATATATATATATATATATATATATATATATATATATATATATATATATATATATATATATTCCCTCTCCCTGTACTCTGAGCCTGGTAGGAGGCATTAAATAGAAAATATTGGTACACAAATCTCAATATTGTAGGCCGTGGGGCGACCCGTGTGCTCTGGTAAAAGTAACATTTTATTCAGGTTGGGTAGAGAGGGAATTGTACGGGGGAAAAGTGGAGTACCATGTTAATCGACATGTGATTCCCCTAGAAAAAATGATTTATTATCTAACACTGTCATTGTGAGCCTCCCGATAACTTATATATATATATATATATATTTTTTTTTTTTTTTTTTTTTTTTTTTTTTATACTTTGTCGCTGTCTCCCGCGTTTGCGAGGTAGCGCAAGGAAACAGACGAAAGAAATGGCCCAACCCCCCCCATACACATGTACATACACACGTCCACACACGCAATATACATACCTACACAGCTTTCCATGGTTTACCCCAGACGCTTCACATGCCTTGATTCAATCCACTGACAGCACGTCAACCCCTGTATACCACATCGCTCCAATTCACTCTATTCCTTGCCCTCCTTTCACCCTCCTGCATGTTCAGGCCCCGATCACACAAAATCCTTTTCACTCCATCTTTCCACCTCCAATTTGGTCTCCCTCTTCTCCTCGTTCCCTCCACCTCCGACACATATATCCTCTTGGTCAATCTTTCCTCACTCATTCTCTCCATGTGCCCAAACCACTTCAAAACACCCTCTTCTGCTCTCTCAACCACGCTCTTTTTATTTCCACACATCCCTCTTACCCTTACGTTACTTACTCGATCAAACCACCTCACACCACACATTGTCCTCAAACATCTCATTTCCAGCACATCCATCCTCCTGCGCACAACTCTATCCATAGCCCACGCCTCGCAACCATACAACATTGTTGGAACCACTATTCCTTCAAACATACCCATTTTTGCTTTCCGGGATAATGTTCTCGACTTCCACACATTTTTCAAGGCTCCCAAAATTTTCGCCCCCTCCCCCACCCTATGATCCACTTCCGCTTCCATGGTTCCATCCGCTGACAGATCCACTCCCAGATATCTAAAACACTTCACTTCCTCCAGCCTCTCACCATTCAAACTCACCTCCCAATTGACTTGACCCTCAACCCTACTGTACCTAATAACCTTGCTCTTATCGACATTTACTCTTAACTTTCTTCTTCCACACACTTTACCAAACTCCGTCACCAGCTTCTGCAGTTTCTCACATGAATCCGCCACCAGCGCTGTATCATCAGCGAACAACAACTGACTCACTTCCCAAGCTCTCTCATCCCCAACAGACTTCATACTTGCCCCTCTTTCCAAAACTCTTGCATTTACCTCCCTAACAACCCCATCCATAAACAAATTAAACAACCATGGAGACATCACACACCCCTGCCGCAAACCTACATTCACTGAGAACCAATCACTTTCCTCTCTTCCTACACGTACACATGCCTTACATCCTCGATAAAAACTTTTCACTGCTTCTAACAACTTGCCTCCCACACCATATATTCTTAATACCTTCCACAGAGCATCTCTATCAACTCTATCATATGCCTTCTCCAGATCCATAAATGCTACATACAAATCCATTTGCTTTTCTAAGTATTTCTCACATACATTCTTCAAAGCAAACACCTGATCCACACATCCTCTACCACTTCTGAAACCACACCGCTCTTCCCCAATCTGATGCTCTGTACATGCCTTCACCCTCTCAAGTCAATACCCTCCCATATAATTTACCAGGAATACTCAACAGACTTATACCTCTGTAATTTGAGCACTCACTCTTATCCCCTTTGCCTTTGTACAATGGCACTATGCAAGCATTCCGCCAATCCTCAGGCACCTCACCATGAGTCATACATACATTAAATAACCTTACCAACCAGTCAACAATACAGTCACCCCCTTTTTTAATAAATTCCACTGCAATACCATCCAAACCTGCTGCCTTGCCGGCTTTCATCTTCCGCAAAGCTTTTACTACCTCTTCTCTGTTTACCAAATCATTTTCCCTAACCCTCTCACTTATATATATATATATATATATATATATATATATATATATATATATATATATATATATATATATATAAAAAAAAAAAAAAAATATATATATATATATATTTTTTTTTTTTTTTTTGCTTTGTCGCTGTCTCCCGCGTTTGCGAGGTAGCGCAAGGAAACAGACGAAAGAAATGGCCCAACCCACCCCCATACACATGTATATACATACGTCCACACACGCAAATATACATACCTACACAGCTTTCCATGGTTTACCCCAGACGCTTCACATGCCCTGATTCAACCCACTGACAGAACGTCAACCCCGGTATACCACATCGATCCAATTCACTCTATTCCTTGCCCTCCTTTCACCCTCCTGCATGTTCAGGCCCCGATCACACAAAATCTTTTTCACTCCATCTTTCCACCTCCAATTTGGTCTCCCACTTCTCCTCGTTCCCTCCACCTCCGACACATATATCCTCTTGGTCAATCTTTCCTCACTCATTCTCTCCATGTGACCAAACCATTTCAAAACACCCTCTTCTGCTCTCTCAACCACGCTCTTTTTATTTCCACACATCTCTCTTACCCTTATATATATATATATATATATATATATATATATATATATATATATATATATATATATATATATATATATATTCTTTTTTTCGCTAAATACTTTAAGGAATAAATGAATGAGTGATAATGAACGCTACAGTGTTTAGAGAGATGTGGTAAGACGACTCGTAAATATATTTTTGTTGGGAGTAAGAGACATTAGGTGTATGTTCTGGACACCAAGTTAGTTGCCAGGGAGAGAAAATGATATAAAAGTCAGTCTACCGGCAGCACGACCGACCACCACGACTACGACCACTACCACAACCACGGCCACGACCACGACCACAAACACGACGACGACCACCACCACGACTACGACCACTACCACAACCACGGCCACGACCACGACCACAAACACGACGACCACCACTACAACCACGACGACGACCACCACGACCACAACCACGACCACGAACACCACCACGACCACAACCACAAACACGACCACAACCATCACAACCACCCCCACCCCGACGACGACCACCACGACCACCACGACCACGACGGAAGCAGATCCTCTGTCTTGGAGGGTGACCTCCCCCCCATCCCCCAGGGGGAAAAATCATATCCTCTCACCTCCTCCTCCTCCTCCTCGTCCTCGTCCTCTCACCTCCTCCTCCTCCTCCTCCTCGTCGTTCCCTTCCCCCGTGGGTCCTCGTCCTTCCCTTCCCCCGTGGGTCCTCGTCCTTCCCTTCCCCCGTGGGTCCTCGTCCTTCCATTCCCCCGTGGGTCCTCCTCAAACATCTGTGTTGTGGGTTTTCCCGCCCGAGATCCCTGACCCCGACATCAGTGGCTTCCTCCTACGCAAGGATACATCCCCCAGGAACTAATCCTATCCGAATCCTAGATGGAGAGGGACTGTACGTGAAGCGCATGCACGTGCGTGCAAAGCGCACGAGGCTTGCACGAGCGTGCAAGGAACGTAAATTGATGTGGTTATTAAGAGGAGTATAGCGGGTGGGGGCTTCTATGGGTCCACAGTGGTACTGAAGTGGTGGCAAATGTCTTCGCTGCTCAACACAAAAAAAGCTAAAAGAACGTCTTCCAAGGCTATACACCTGACCCCCACCAGTACGTAAGGGACAAGGCTATACACCTGACCCCCACCAGTACCTACGACACAAGGCTGTACACCTGACTTCTACCAGTCCCTGATTAACAAGGCTACACACCTGACCCCCACCAGTACCTGAGAAACATGGCTGTCCACCCTCCTTACTTATCCTCACATGTAGCTAATTCCAACTTAGTCCCTCGTACAACAGACATCATGTTAACAATCTGACTGCCATTCACACACGTTCCGTTAACTGTTGACCTTACCATAACTACTTAACGAGGCAATTCTGTGTCGAAAACATCTGTAACAATCCTTGGGAAGGAACGCTTGCCACAAGTCCAAGAAGAACACTGAACTTGACTCTATATATTCCCACTTTCTCCATGGCGGCCCTATGTTGCGCTTTGGATCATCCGCGAAGGAGCATGGTAAGGTGGGCTTCCTCGAAGGCGAGACGGCCCACAACGACGGAGCTGTCACCCTTCTATACCACCATGGGGCACCTGCGGCACCCCAGGAAGCTAGCCAAGTCCACCGGTCAAGACCATGATGGAAGGGGAGGGAGGGAGGGGCATAAAATGTCGTGTTGTTCTGCGCGCGTCTGTATGGAGTATGTGTGTGTGTGCGCGCGCACGGCAAGTGAGGAACTTCAAGCACGACAGTCGTACTCAAGTCTCCATAAGACAACCGAGATTATATGTAGCGAATACTGGGGAAAAAAATGAGGGAGATCACATTCCAGGTACGATATGGCAAAGAGAAAAGAAGTGGAAGTGGAGTATATCACATCTGGAGGCCCCCCCCCAAAAAAAAAAAAAAAGATAAGAAATAGCCCTCAGGCTGGACACACACACACACACACACACACACACACACACACACACACACACACACGCAAAATTGAAGGGAGGAGAAATCGAAAACACACACACACACACACACACACACACACACACACACACACACACACACACGCTTGATGTCATGGCCTCACACAGCTGCGCATGTAGGAAGGAAAGAAGATAAGATAACTCTGTCGCTTGGACATCACCAATCAGAGAAAGAGAGAGAGAGAGAGAGAGAGAGAGAGAGAGAGAGAGAGAGAGAGAGAGAGAGAGTCATCTGGCTTCTCCAATCTCTTGATTCCCTTTTTACGTATATATATATATATCTACAAACTCTCGTCCATCCTTCTTACCTCCTAGTCCTGATAACCTCCTCTCTCTCTCTCTCTCTCTCTCTCTCTCTCTCTCTCTCTCTCTCTCTCTCTCTCTCTCTCTCTCTCTCTCTCTCCCTGATGAAACAGAAGTAGTCCAATGGATTCCAGGGGGAGTAAGAGGAATATCATTCTCTCTCTCTCTCTCTCTCTCTCTCTCTCTCTCTCTCTCTCTCTCTCTCTCGCTCGTTCTTCTCTACGCAGGACCTTTTAATTATTAAATACAGCCGGACACACTGGCAATATCCAGCACTACAGTGCCACTGTGTGTTATCAGAATCCGAATGACATATTCCTTTTTTTTTGCGACGGGGGGGGGGGGGGGGGAAGGATTTTTGGACGCGTTTGTGTATTTGTGTGTATACACGTTGCTTGTGTATTTGTGTGTATACACGTTGTCTGTGTATTTGTGTGTACACACGTTCTTTGTGTACTTGTGTGTATACACTTTGTTTGTGTATTTGTGTGTATGCACGTTATGTATTTGTGTGTATACACGTTATGTATTTGTGTGTATACATGTTGTTTGTGTATTTGTGTGTATACACGTTGCTTGTGTGTTTCTGTATATACACGTTGTTTGTGTATTTGTGTGTATACACGTTGGTTGTAACCTCTCCTAGATCCATTTTGAGATAGGTTTACGAGGTCGCCATCCGTGAGGAACTGTGTTAAACACGCTGGGGATAAACTGTTATACGCTATACTGCTCTTCTTAGGCAAAAATACCTCCTAACTGGGTATATGCTGGACCCTCTGGGTATATACCAAACCCCTGGACATACCCTATACCCATGGGTATACACACCAGACCTTAAGCCCTACTGTATGCGCCAAAACCCTAGGGTATATCAGACCCTAGACCTTATGGTGTACGCCCAAACCCCTGGGCACACACCAGACCCTAGGCCTTGCGTCGGCCTACGCCACATCCCTGGGGCATACGCCACCCGCGTAGGGCGTGCGCATCACCCTGGGGCATACGCCACCTGCGAGGGAGGTGCACATCACCCTGGGGTCAAAATACACCCACACATCTTGATCATTTGTCGACCAAGTACATACGACCCGCCTCGCCAGGATTACGTCTGAAATTTATCAGTGTAGAAATATCAGGACTTTGTACTAATACTTCCCAGACTTAATCAAAATATATATATCTTTTTTTCCAGCGAAAAACACGATATATATATATATATATATATATATATATATATATATATATATATATATATATATATATATATATATATATATATATATATCCACGAGGAAAATGAAACACGATAATTTCCCAAGTGCACTTTCGTGTAATGATCACATCGTCAGGGAAGGTACAAGAATGAGATAGAAGACGTAGAACATTCAGTTGATATACAAGGTAACACTTGTTCACCAATGGCGTCTTAGCTACGTCTCTTCCTTGTATATCAACTGACGCTTCTACGCTTTCTATCTCATTCTTGTATCTCCCCTGATGATGTGATCATTACAAGAAAGTGCACTTGGGAACTTTTATTTCATTTTGCTCGTGGTTGTATCTATGTATGTATATATATATATATATATATATATATATATATATATATATATATATATATATATATATATATATATATACACTAAGGTCGCATGGGAGAAAAGGCAGTTTACTTTTGCGTCGCGTTGGCAGTTTACAATGTTTCTTACAGAAGGTAAACCATGGAAAAAAAAAGATGCCAAAAGTACAACAGGAAATACACATTTCTGAACAGGAAATCAGTGACCATACCAATCTTGAACGTTTCCTTCCTTTTTCTTTTCTCTTCCACTCTCTTTGTCTCTCTCTCTCTCTCTCTCTCTCTCTCTCTCTCTCTCTCTCTCTCTTCTTCGTCTCCCTCGGCGTCTTAAACTCTTGCAAACTACCCGGCAATCTTTGTGCCACTTTGGGGGTCCCTGATTAACATGGCTGGCCACAGAGGTGGAGGTGGGGGAGGGTCGCTCTTTAGAAAAGGGGTAAATTATCGAGTCACACCCCCACAACCGACGCCCCCCACCTCCCCTTCCCTCCCCATGGATGGTCGGGGGTTGATGGGTTATGAGGGCCCCCCTCACTGGCGTCACCTCACAACGACCCTCCCAGGATGGTCTGAGGGGAAGTGATGAGGGTCGCCCCCCCTTCACTGGCACCACCTCACAATGACCCTCCCAGGATGGTCGAGGTTGGGGTTGATGGGTTATGAGGCCCCCCCTCACTGGCGTCACCTCACAACGACCCTTCCAGGATGGTCGGGAGACAGAGCCCCTTTTGGTGGACTCATGAGCTCCAGGCACTCACGAATGAGGGCTCTACGGGAGCTCTACAGAGCGTCCACTATGGGCTCAATTAGAACTAAGAGACACCTCATAAAGGGCTCAATTAGAACTCTAAGAGACACCTCATAAAGTGCTCAATTAGAACTCTAAGAGACACCTCATAAAGAGCTCAATTAGAACTCTAGAGACACCTCATAAAGGGCTCAATTGGAACTCTAAGAGACACCTCATAAAGGGTTCAACTAGAACTCTAGAGACTCCTCGTGAAGCGTTCTCCTAGAACTCTAGAGACTGTCTAACTGTATGCGGCTAGACTCTAGTCAGAGCTATGTTGCTACGCTAAGGGTTCGAGTCCTGGGCTTGGCAGTCGGCCCACACCCAACCCCAGGTGTTCATCCTTCCCTCGGGGGCTGGTCGATGAATGGGTACCTGGTTTAGGCTAGGGTGTGTGTGTGTGTGTGTGTGTGTGTGTGTGTGTGTGTGTGTGTGTTTGCATGAATACACTGGAGCAAAGACGAGATTAAAAGACGGGGGGCAAACACGAGAGTAAAACTCTCTCCCCGTAAGACACAAGTGGTAATCACACACACACACACACACACACACACACACACATACAATGATCGACCTAAATGTAACTAGGAAGAAGAAAATGATAACACACCCCCAAAACCCTACCACACTTGCATTCTAGCTGTAGGAGGGCGATCAATCTCTCCCTCTCTCTCCCTCTCCCTCTCTCTCCCAGAGCAACATCAGCACACGACTGGCTGCCAGTAAAAGTGGATTTGGAAACAAAGTTCCTGAGTGAGCGAAACACTTCGTTAAACTCACAGTTATCTTCTCCAAGTCCCACATCTTCATCAGCGGTTCTTAATTGCAGAGGGGGGGAGGAGGGAGGGCCAAAAATCAGATATACGTACGTCTGTATGAAGGACCCCGTGCGTGTGTGTGTGTGTGTGCGTGTGTGTGTGTGGGTGTGTGTGTGTCATGATTCGGTAGTCAATACAATAACTTCTGCTCATTACTAATAGACTTCTTATATATACCTGGCAAGAACTGTGTTGATGAGACGTACCATCCTATACAAGATGTGGCTCACAATTTCTTTACGTAGGGAAAGCAAACACGTGCGAAAAAATCGTCTCTCTTTTCTTTTTATATATAACTGATCCATAGAGATAACCCCTCAACCACTCCTTAGATAAGAGACGGAAGGGGTCAGGCACCACCATCATGTGCTTCTCTTTATCTCTTATCTACGCTGGGAATGCCCCCGGGTGGGGTCACAAATGACATCTTCGCTTTTGTGCCATCGAGGGTATGGTCAGGGTGTGTTTTCATAGCAACTTGGTGACTGATGGCTACTTTGATGCCTCGTCTCTCTCTCTCTCTCTCTCTCTCTCTCTCTCTCTCTCTCTCTCTCTCTCTCTCTCTCTCTCTCTCTCACTTCCTGGAAGGCTCGGTTCCTCTGCCACACGTCTGCCCAGGGACTCTTCCCTGACACCAGTTATTATCACTTGTTTGATAAATACGTCTGTATGGACTGGATAAGAGGAGACGCCAGCCATGCAAACTCTGGGAGACTCATTGCTGCCATCACGTATATATATATATATATATATATATATATATATCACGACATTACTTCTTTTTTCTTAAAGACTTACGCATCAATATAAACATATTTTGTGATTCTTCACCGCTCACATAACGCAAAATTGTATATATATATATATATATATATATATATATATATATATATATATATATATATATATATATATATATATCTATATATATACATGGCTCATTTGTGGTGTTATCTTGCACAGAATTCTTCGTCTCCTGGGGTCTGAAGTGGGTCAGTAATTAACAGATCTAATAAGGTCAATTGCTTTCCCCTTTTGCTGGCATAAAGAACCCTGATCCAGGACAATAAATCACCCGGGGGACGAGTTAATAACTATACAATAACTGAATAAATGGCATTTATCTGACTGACCACTGTCATCTGTTTCAGCCACAGTATCCACAAAAGTGTGTCATCTACAACTATATTTCGCCATTATATTATACTACATTGAATTACATTATATAATTATAGCATATATTACATAAAACTTCGTTGCCCAGGGAAAACGCAGTGACTTTAAGAATAATAAGAGTTCATCTAATGCTTTCAATTATGCCTCAATGTGTAGTAACTGTGTATGACTGGCGTACTAAGATCTGATTGTTGGAGACACATCCAGACTTACACGTTATTTTAAGAACAACAGTTATGAGTTATGAGCCGAGTGTACATACAGGAGATACATATAATAAGATCAGTGTCTTTTTATTTAAGGGCACGATTTTAAGCTAAC
>NC_092232.1:50827481-50829981 GCF_036320965.1 Panulirus ornatus
AAAGCCTAGGAAATCAACTGGGGAAAAAATTCTAATGTATGATAACAACACTACGACTACTACTACTACTACTACGACTACGACTATTACTACGACTACTTCTACGACTACGACTACGACTACTTCTACGACTACTTCTACGACTACTACTACGACTACTACTACTACTACGACGACTACGACTATTGCTACTACTACTACTACGACTACGACTATTACTACGACTACTTCTACGACTACGACTACTTCTACGACTACTACTACGACTACTGCTACTACTACTACTACTACTACTGCTACGACTACTACTGCTACTACTACTACTACTACTACGACTACGACTTCGACTACTGCTATGACTACGATTATTGGTATTAACGCCAAAGGCCGTCCATGTCAAGAGACTCTGATTGAATTATTTATAAGTCCTGTTGTGTACGACTAAAGTTTTATGATAACAGCTTTTCTCTCTCTTTCTCTCTCCCTCCCCCATCTATCTATTCATCTATCTATTTACCTATCTACCCATCTGTCTATCTCTCTATCTACCCATCTATATCTATCTATATCTATCTACCCATCCGTCGACCTATTTATCTAGATATCTTTCTATCTACCCATCCAATTCCATCCATCTATCTATCTATCTACCCATCCAATTCCATCCATCTATCTATCTATCTACCCATCTATCTATTCATGTATACATCCCTGTTTCCTCAATACGGGTGATCTTACAGTGAGGCACCATCTTAAATCAATAAGACGACAGATGGGGCAATGAGGAGAGAGAGGTTCCTGCTGGAACATAATACAGATATGAATGCTGTCTGTCCCATATAGTAGACAGTAACACCTCGACCATACTACAATGAATGTATATATATTCCAAATGTCATTTCCTGTGAGACACACACACACACACACACACTCACATACACTAGCTACCTCACCATCCGACCTACACCCACACACACACTAGCTATCTCACCACTCGACCCACACCCACATACACACACATACACCAGCTGCCTCACCCACACACACACACACACACCTGGGATATCCCTCAATTCTTTTTATCAGGGTCGATATTTTCAGCCATTGGCTTTGTCTCCCCACACGAAAAAAAAGAAGAGAAGGGACATATTCATTTTCCCGGCCACTGGGCTGACCGCATCGCTGCAAGGCTCCCGGAGGATGCAACGCCAAACCGCCCACTCCCGCCCACTCCCTCTCTTCCTCCTTCCCCTTCCTCGTTTTACTCCCCTCCTTCGTTATACGAATTCGTTTTCCTCCCTTCCTTCGTTATACGCCTTCCTTTTTACTCCCCTCCTTCGTCATACGCCTTCGTTTTCCTCCTCTCCTTCGTTCTACGCCTTCGTTTTCCTCCCGTCCTTCGTTCTACGTCTTCGCTTTCCTCCCCTCCTTCGTTCTTCGCCTTCGTTTTCCTTGCGTTCCGCGAACTCGAATCCCCTCGTAAGTGACATGGTCAAAGTCAAGACACAGTCCCCCGCTCTGGAGGGCACAGAACCCCCTACAGAGAGGTCCCTCTCTCTCTCTCTCTCTCTCTCTCTCTCTCTCTCTCCCTCTGACTGTGACAACCCCGCTGGGCTCCCGATGGAGGAATTCTGCGTCTCGCGAGACGCGCCGGGACCCAAGACCACGCTGGCCGGTAGAACGAGAATCTCATGTGTCGAGTGATCGGCGTCGACCTCCACCGTCATAATGAGTATCACTGTCTTCCGCCCACTCGGAGAATTAGCTTGTCTTCCCTCCCACCCACTCACCCACCCCGCCCTCCCGCCCGCCCGCCCGCCCTCTCCATCGCATCAATCCACTGATTCGCGGGCTACATTTTTTTTTCTTCGTCCTTTTTTTTCTCTTATCTATCTTTCGGGAATATTTTACAGATAGCGACTAATCCAGGGGTTGGGGACTAATTTACCTTCCGAGGGATTTCCCGAATCGTTCTCTTTCAAACGGTGCAAGAGCTCCGGGAGGAGCTGTCTGTAGGAGAAGAGGGGTGTGGTGGTGGGTGGGTGGGTTGGTGGGGGGGTGGCGTTCCTAGGAGTTGCCTTCGTCAGGAGGAGGTGGTGTTCCTAGGAGTTGCCTTCGTCAGGAGGAGGTGGTGTTCCTAGGAGTTGCCTTCGTCAGGAGGAGGTGGTGTTCCTAGGAGTTGCCTTCGTCGGGAGGAGGTGGTGTTCCTAGGAGCTGCCTTCGTCAGGAGAAGGTGGCGTTCCTAGGAGTTGCCTTCGTCAGGAGGAGGTGGTGTTCCTACGAGTTCCCTTCGTCAGGAGGAGGTGGTGTTCCTAGGAGTTGCCTTCGTCAGGAGGAGGTGGTGTTCCTACGAGTTCCCTTCGTCAGGAGAAGGTGGCGTTCCTAGGAGTTGCCTTCGTCAGGAGGAGGTGGTGTTCCTACGAGTTCCCTTCGTCAGGAGGAGGTGGTGTTCCTAGGAGATGCCTTCGTCAGGAGGAGGTGGTGTTCCTAGGAGTTGCCT
>NC_092232.1:50834981-50837481 GCF_036320965.1 Panulirus ornatus
TCACATCATCAGGGGACACACAAGAGAGAAATATAACAGTCAGTTGATATACATCGAAGAGACGAAGCTAGGACGCCATTTGGTAAACACACACACACACACACACACACACACATATATATATATATATATATATATATATATATATATATATATATATATATATATATATATATATATATATATTCTGTAATATCAGATACAGCTACTCTTATAAACCTCTTCCTCTAATAAGCAATTTAAAAAAGGGGAAGAAACTGTATGTATTATTGTGGAGTGGTTGTTTACATGGCAAGGTTGGGGTAAAAAATGGGTCTTCTTGGATGGCTAATTTTTTTTTTTTCTGAGAGATGGTTTTCGAAAACACACACACACACATACACACACACGCACACACACACACACACACACATATATTCTTCCTATAACCCACCTCACACTCCCGTAATCTTTGTGCCCCCATCACTTAACCCTCCATCCCCTCCCTCCCTCCCTCTTGTAGACCATCACTTAACCCTCCATCCCCTTCCCACCCTCCTCTTGTAGACCATCACTTAACCCCTCCATTCCCTCCCTCCCTCCCTCTTGTAGACCATCACTTAACCCCTCCATTCCCTCCCTCCCTCCCTCTTGTAGACCATCACTTAACCCCTCCATCCCCTTCCCACCCTCCTCTTGTAGACCATCACTTAACCCCTCCATTCCCTCCCTCCCTCCCTCTTGTAGAACATCACTTAACCCCTCCATTCCCTCCCTCCCTCCCTCTTGTAGACCATCACTTAACCCCTCCATCCCCTCCCTCCCTCCTCTTATACACCATCACTTAACCCCTCCATCCCCTCCCTCCCTCTTCCTGTAGACCATCACTTAACCCCTCCATCCCCTCCCTCCCTCTTCCTGTAGACCATCACTTAACCCCTCCTCTTCCCTTCTCCTCCCTCCCTTCCCTCCTCCTGATACTACATCCTGTGTAGAAATCTCCGGCCGGTAATTATAGCCTTGACTAAGAAAACTCACAGACAATCATACATATATATATATGGCAGCGAGAGCGTAGAGCTGAGGCAATAGATTTCACAATGACTGAACGACCATTATGCTCGTCTTGTGTTCAGTCTGACGAGCGGGGTCTGACGCACTCGTGGCGGTTATGGGATATGCGTAAGTGTGGCAGTTAAGGGAACGCACAGTCATGGGATATGCGTAAGTGTGGCAGTTAAGGGAACGCACAGTCATGGGATATGCGTAAAGTGTGGCAGTTAAGGGAACGCACAGTCATGGGATATGCGTAAGTGTGGCAGTTAAGGGCACACACAATCATGGGATATGCGTAAGGCTTAGCAAGTGTGGCTCTTGGGAAACGCATGGGATTTTTACGAGATTATTGCGTATGAGGCGTATATCTCCCCGGATGTCAGAGTCTCGCACTACAATATCATCTGACGTCAACTCGAAGACGTCATCTCCTGCTCATTTAGGTATTCAAGAGGGTGGACATCATCATGGCAAAATAGATCTTATGATAATGTGAGTCTGGGTTGTAAACCAGTCATGGATGATGGGTTTTAAACCAGTCATGAATGATGGGTTTTAAACCAGTCATGAATGAAGGGTTTTAAACCAGTCATGAATGATGGGTTTTAAACCAGTCATGAATGAAGGGTTTTAAACCAGTCATGAATGATGGGTTTTAAACCAGTCATCATGAATGATGGGTTTTAAACCAGTCATGAATGAAGGGTTTTAAACCAGTCATGAATGATGGGTTTTAAACCAGTCATGAATGATGGGTTTTAAACCAGTCATGAATGAAGGGTTTTAAACCAGTCATGAATGAAGGGTTGTAAACCAGTCATGAATGAAGGGTTGTAAACCAGTCATGAATGATGGGTTTTAAACCAGTCATGAATGATGGGTTTTAAACCAGTCATGAATGAAGGGTTTTAAACCAGTCATGAATGATGGGTTTTAAACCAGTCATGAATGAAGGGTTTTAAACCAGTCATGAATGATGGGTTTTACACCAGTCATGAATGATGGGTTTTAAACCAGTCATGAATGAAGGGTTTTAAACCAGTCGTGAATGATGGGTTTTACACCAGTCATGAATGATGGGTTTTAAACCAGTCATGATGAATGATGGGTTTTAAACCAGTCATGAATGAAGGGTTTTAAACCAGTCATGAATGATGGGTTTTACACCAGTCATGAATGATGGGTTTTAAACCAGTCATGAATGAAGGGTTTTAAACCAGTCGTGAATGAAGGGTTTTAAACCAGTCATGATGAATGATGGGTTTTACACCAGTCATGAATGATGGGTTTTAAACCAGTCATCATGAATGATGGGTTTTAAACCAGTCATGAATGAAGGGTTTTAAACCAGTCATGATGAATGATGGGTTTTAAACCAGTCACCATGAATGATGGGTTTTAAACCAGTCATGTTTGATGGGTTTTAAACATATCAACAAAGATCCCTCATTCCCATTTGAGACTC
>NC_092232.1:50839981-50899981 GCF_036320965.1 Panulirus ornatus
CGAGGCTGCGCTACACTCAGTGGCAGGGAGAGGTTTCAAGGCTACACAAGATGTCCACTCCAGAGGAGAAAGAAAAAAAGAGAGAAAGAGAGAGAGACAACGATAGATAGAGAGAGAGAGAAAGAGAGAGAGAGAGAGAGAGAGAGAGAGAGAGAGAGAGAGAGAACGGGAGAGTAACCTGGTAAAACAGCCTTTGAGATCGCGAATCACCTCGACGTTGCTGACGATCACCAGTTCAACCAGAGTAACTAGTAACCATCGCCCGAAACTGAGAACGAGGTTGGGCAAGAAGAAGAAGAAGAAAGAATGTGAAGCCACACTGGTATAATGTCAGGATCGTGGATGGCTGGAGTGGTCTGAGCCAAGGGGAGACTGTGAGTGGCGGCAAAATGGAATGATTTAAAAAAGTCTTGATGGTTTGGAATATGCAAGAGATGAGGGGGTCCCCACGATTGTAAAACTTTCTCCTCGTAAGGTACAAATTGTGAGTTCATCTATTCAGCCACTGCTGCACATGGCCCTAATCACTCGCATCCCTTCCCTACAGGTAAAGCCCATTCTTCTGTCTTTTCGTCCAGCAAATGAACTTCTTCATTCCACTACCCACTACCCTTTCTTACTAGTCCATATCTCACCTTCTGTATGTCACATAATTTCTTGTGAACATGTAGGCAATGCTTCCATAAATAACCCATCCCCCATTCCTCTCTCACTCTCCTAGTGCCGCTTACCCTCATCTCTCCCCATTTCTCCCCTTCCCATTCCTCACCCATTCTCTCCCGGTATCTCCTCACACAAGCCTGCTTTTCCTAAGCCCTCTCACTCTCGCCATCCTCTTCCCATCCAAGTCATTTCCTCTGTTCCTCACTCCCCTAACAATCTTTCATCCTCATTGCTATCACGTAATGATCGGACATCCCACCAGCAGCCCGGCCGCTCTCACCATATTTACATCTAAGAGAACTATTCCTAGACACACACACACACACACACACACACATATACATACATATATATATATATATATATATATATATATATATATATATATATATATATATATATATATATATATATATATATCACAGCTTACGCTAGGAAGGCCTACCAATCTATCGTTAAAGGGGATGGATGAACAGCTAGGTTCATTGTCCCGGATCGTGACTCTAACGTGGACCCAGGAGACGTGGCATTTACCGCTGAACCTGGGAAATTCTTAATGTATGTGTGTGTGTGTGTGTGTGTGTGTGTGTGTGTGTGTGTGTAGGACGGCCAAACTGATACCATCTTCGTTTCGTAATGCAGCCGATCTCTGAACGGGGGATCTTATGGCTGGTTAGTTAATTGTGGCTCCGGACCCGTCGTCTGCCAAGGGGTCGTGTGTTCGAACGCGTTGGAGGTAAACACGAGCTCACAGACGATGTCAATGGGCATGCGCGGGCCCTTAGGAGTAATTCGTGTGTCAGTACGTTTTCTTGGTCTTTTTCGTTTCAGACGACGGTCCGTCCTTCTGGGGGTGTAGTCGACGTAAGGGAAGGAGCAATGCAAGGGGCTTCCAGAGATACTTCTTGCTTTCAAGGTGATGAAGATGTCCTTCTGAGGAGTTCTGTGTGTGTGTGTGTGTGTGTGTGATAGGAAAATCTCCAACGTAACAGATAATGTTCAGTATGACCTCCCGGAACTCTGACGAGAGATAAACATGACTAAACCCATTTCTCCTCCTCCTCTGCTTTAAGTAATGAAATCTACTTACATCCTTTACGATCATGCTGTATCCCTCCACTAGGGAGAGGAGAGGGCAAAAGGTTAGTGATGGTGTCTTGTCACTTAATGTCTTACAGGGAGAGAGAGAGAGAGAGAGAGAGAGAGAGAGAGAGAGAGAGAGAGAGAGAGAGAGAGAGAGAGAGGGCGCGGGAGGAGGAGGGGTGGCTACCATCACCCGGACACCATGCTGTAGCAGGGGAGGGCGTCCCCAAGTCTTGTCTTAGGGTCGGCATTTGCCTCCTCACATCACTAACCTCTTACCACCTCGCTCACTCCTCACACACCCTCTCTCTCTCTCTCTCTCTCTCTCTCTCTCTCTCTCTCTCTCTCTCTCTCTCTCTCTCCCTCTATCAACCTAACTACTAACACAGCTCATCTATCACCTTCCGATAGAAGGAAGCCATGCTGTGTTTACGAGAGCAATTCAGCTACCCCGGCCTCTGATAGGAGGGCAAATGAGGCATTATTGCGGAGGCGCGGGGGTGAGGGGGGGAAGGAGAGAGAGAGAGAGGGATGAGGCGAAGCATTATGAGAGACGCGGAGGTTAGTGGCATATGAAACCTGAGTGAAGCAGTGTCGCTCGGTGTGTCACTCGCCATTCTTCACGCCGCTTCCGTTGCCAGGGGTCGCTCTCGCGTTTACCGACTCCCTCCTTCCCTCCCTCACACACCCTCCCTACACTATCCTCAGTAGATTAATCGTCCATTACTCTCCCTCACGCTACAACCGTAGGTCATTTAACCTCAGATTTCGCGAAGGAATAAAGACGAGGATAGACCAGCCATCTGTGATACGGTACAGTCCACGCTGCCTCCAGAAAAAAAACAAAAACAATAATAACCCCACAGGAACAAGGAGCTCCAAGAACATTTATCTATTTTGAGAGAGTGAAAAAAAAGGAGAGGCTGAATGAAGCTAAAATCATTAGCATATATATAGAATTTGAAGCGACTTCACTTGCAGCCTCATGTGGGTTATCGCAGATTGAATCTCGGCCGACATAACACCTCCTGACGGGGGTGACAGCGCGGGAGATGGAAAAACAATCAGGGTCAAGACATCCTCCTCCTCCTCCTCCACACCTGACGACGACACAGGCTCAGGACGTCCTCCTCCTCCTCCTCCTCCACACCTGACGACGACACAGGCTCAGGACGTCCCCCTCCTCCTCCTCCACACCTGACGACGACACAGGCTCAGGACGTCCTCCTCCTCCTCCTCCTCCACACCTGACGACGACACAGGCTCAGGACGTCCCCCTACTCCTCCACACCTGACGACGACACAGGCTCAGGACGTCCCCCTCCTCCTCCTCCACACCTGAGGACGACACAGGCTCAGGACGTCCTCCTACTCCTCCTCCACACCTGACGACGACACAGGCTCAGGACGTCCCCCTACTCCTCCTCCACACCTGAGGACGACACAGGCTCAGGACGTCCCCCTCCTCCTCCTCCACACCTGAGGACGACACAGGCTCAGGACGTCCTCCTACTCCTCCTCCACACCTGACGACGACACAGGCTCAGGACGTCCCCCTCCTCCTCCTCCACACCTGAGGACGACACAGGCTCAGGGCGTCCTCCTACTCCTCCTCCACACCTGACGACGACACAGGCTCAGGACGTCCCCCTACTCCTCCTCCACACCTGACGACGACACAGGCTCAGGACGTCCCCCTACTCCTCCTCCACACCTGACGACGACACAGGCTCAGGGCGTCCTCCTACTCCTCTTCCACACCTGACGACGACACAGGCTCAGGACGTCCCCCTACTCCTCCTCCACACCTGAGGACGATACAGGCTCAGGACGTCCCCCTCCTCCTACACACCTGACGACGACACAGGCTCAGGACGTCCCTCTCCTCCTCCACACCTGACGACGACACAGGCTCAGGACGTCCCCCTCCTTCTCCACACCTGACGACGACACAGGCTCAGGACGTCCCCCTCCCACACCTGACTCCCGAGGTCCCTAGACATCATTCTCTGACGAGAAAGACCTTGGAAGTCACCCTCCTCCTCCTCCTCCGGCAGCAGAACAAGACCGAGGACAAACTCCTGCTACATCACAGGGCCGCCAAGCCACCATGGTCATCTCCTGATGGCACAGCCTTAGTGAGGTCCTTGTAATCCAAGGATATGTCACTATCAACCCTCGCCAATACCTCGGGACATCAGCCTTTGCCTCCAATCGCCTCCCATCACCAACCCTCCTACAGTCTAATTTGTCTAATCAGACCCTGCTCCAGGAGGTTTAGTTCATCAGGCTTCTGGCTGTCACTCTGTACGACAAACCAGGCCATGGAAAAGTCTTCTTCAACACCACTGTCGAAAACCTCTACACTTATAGTGGTCTCATAAAATCGGGGCTCCTTTCAGACACGTGAACTTAAAAGAAAAGAAAAAAAGGAAAGTCTACACGACTTTCCTTCATCCTAAACTCCCTCATGTCTGCCTCACCAACTCTTCCTTCTTGCACACACCACACCACAGAGTCACACACCACACCACACCACAGTCACACACCACACCACAGTTACACACCACACCACAGTGACACACCACACCATACAGTCACACACCACACGACACCACAGTCACACCACACCACACCACACAGTCACACGTCACACGACACAGTCACACACCACACCACACAGTCACACACCACTCCACACAGTTACACCCGACACCACACAGTCACACACCACACCACACGACAAGGGGCAACTAGGAGAGGTGCAGAGAGAGAGAGAGAGAGAGAGAGAGAGAGAGAGAGAGAGAGAGAGAGAGTACGAGCAGCAGTATCAACTTTCGCCCCCCACCCCTCACACCATTTAAACCCTCAATTCAAAGGGTTAAGGTCAGGTTAGGTCGTTCGGTTGGGGTCAACTCCCAGGGTCAACTCCCAGGGTCATCGCAAAGGCCATTACCGTCATGGTGCAGCCACCGAGTCCAAGGGGATCTTTCAACACCTCCTGCAGGAGCTGAGGGTCCGAGAAGGCGAGGGTCCACAGAACTGGCCCACAGGGGCACGTGGGCCCCCTGGGCCCCCCTCCCCCTCCCCCCTTCCTCTGGGTCCGTCAGGGGTGTTGACCACGGAGGCTAACTTGAAGCACAGAGGCGTTTCATAATGCTGTACGACAAGTCTGAAAACGGAAAAAAAAGGAAGGTTGGGATTGGGGAGCTGGGAGGGAGGAAAGAGAGAGAGGGGTTGGGGGGAGAAAAAAGCTGTGGGGGAAGGGAGAAGCTGAGGACGAAAGAGAGGTTGGTTGGGGCGGGGGTGGAAAGAGACGTTGGGGAGAAAAGCTGGGGAGGAAAGACAGGCGTTGGGGAGAAAGACTGGGGAGGAAAGAGAAGTTTGGTAGGGGAGCTAGGGATGAAGAGAGGAGTCGGGGAGAAAAGATGGGGAGGAAAGAGAAAGGGGTTGGAGGAGAAAAGCTGGGGAGGAAAGAGAGAGGTTGGGGAGAAAAGCTGGGGAGGAAAGAGAGGGGCTGAGGAGAAAAGCTGGGGAGGAAAGAGTGGGGAGGAAAGAGAAGTTTGGTAGGGGAGCTAGGGAGGAAGAGAGGAGTCGGGGAGAAAAGATTGGGAGGAAAGAGAGAGGGGTTGGAGGGGAAAAGCTGGCCAGGGAGGAAAAGAGAGGTTGAGGAGGGAACCTGATGGGGAGGAAATAGGTGAGGTGAGGTGAGGTGAGGTGAGGAGGAGAGGTCATTTTCAGGGTTAGTCTTAACGTGGGAAGGAGGAGGAGGAGGAGGTGAGAGAGCAGCGGTGCCATGGTGTGTTCTCACGTCTCAAGTGTTGCTAAGAGTCTCCTCTTTCCCCAGGGAACGAACACCGTGGCTACCACCAATCCAGCGTCCCCTAAACTACAAATAGCGTCCCCTAAACTTAAAAAACAGCGTCCCCCAATCTTAAAAAACAGCGTCCCCTAAACTTAAAAATTAGCGTCCCCTAATCTTAAAAAAATAGCGTCCCATAAACTTTGAAAGTAACGTCCCCTAAACTAGATATAGCGTCCCCTAAACTTCAAATATAGCGTCCCCTAAACTTAAAAAATAGCGTCCCCTATACTTAAAAATTAGCGTCCCCTAAACTTAGAAAATAGCGTCCCATAAACTTAAAAAACAGCGTCCCCTAAACTTAAAAAGATAGCGTCCCCTAAACTTAAAAAGATAGCGTCCCCTAAACTTAAAAAAATAGTGTCCCCTAAACTTAAAAAGATAGCGTCCCCTAAACTTGAAAAACAGCAGTTTTCTCCCTAAAATGAGCAGGACTTTACCCTTCGCCTTCATACAGCGAATAACTCACGCAAATCATAACAGCTAACTGAGTATTTCCGTTTTCCTTTACGCTATCATCTACTTGCATCGTTTGGCGTTCGTTTTCTGCGTATGGTTCGTTTTCTGTGTGTAGTCCGTTTTCTGCGTATAGTCCATTTTCTGCGAATAGTCCGTTTTCTGCGTATTGTCCGTTTTCTGCGTATAAAGTGTCATTTGCTATAAAATACAGTTCATATATGGTGTTTATAGACTGTATCTGTAATCTGTTATATGACAGGATGTAATGAAAGGGAAATATGCTAGTGAAAAGTGAGAAAAGTCTTGTGAGTGGTGGATAAATGCTTGTGAGGTGTGAGTACATGCTTGTGAGCGGTGGATAAATGCTTGTGAGGTGTGAGTACATGCTTGTAAGGTGTGAGTACATGCTTGTGAGGAGTGAGTGAATGCTTGTGAGGTGTGAGTACATGCTTGTGAGGAGCGAGTGAATGCTTGGGAGGTGGATGAACAGCTGGGCTGACTGTGGACCGACTGCCGCGACCGGGATTCGAACCTATGCGCTCAACAACATGTAAGAGACATGATATATACATACATTTGTTTCGGAGATATATATATATATATATATATATATATATATATATATATATATATATATATATATATATATATATATATATAAAGAAGCCATCTAGCCAGCCAATCACCACAACCGTTACAAGTGGAACCATCCTGTATTAGCACATCCATAAAATGAAAATACAAACATCTTATATGTTTACGACGTCTGGGTTGTCAGATGTCGTTTCTGTCCAACCAAAGACCGTGTAGAACTCTGTTGCTCAAAGGCCACAGAGTACGTACATACGCACACATGTACACCATCAAACGCACATGTGAGTGTACACGCAAACACATGCGCGCGAGCACACATATGCGCACATAATAAAGCCTGTACATCGTTTTTCTTTTTTGTTTTTCTTTTCGAAGAGAGAACGAGTGAGCAACAGACAGGCCTCAGACGCACCGAGTAAATTGCTTTCCTTTTAATTAATGGTCGGCTGGGCTGGCTGGTCCGTCCGTCGTGTTGCCTCAGACGTGGCTGGCTGGTCCGTCCGTCCGTCGTGTTGTCTCAGACGTGGCTGGCTGGTCCGTCCGTCGTGTTGCCTCAGACGCGGCTGGCTGGTCCGTCCGTCGTGTTGCCTCAGACGTGGCTGGCTGGTCCGTCCGTCCGTCGTGTTGCCTCAGAAGTGGCTGGTCGGTCCGTCCGTCGTGTTGCCTCAGACGTGGCTGGCTGGTCCGTTCGTCCGTCGTGTTGCCTTATACGTGGCTGGTCCGTCCGTCGTGTTGCCTCATACGTGCCTGTCCGTCCGTCGTGTTGCCTCAGACGTGGCTGGCTGGTCCGTCGGTCCGTCTGATCCTCCAGAGGTCCAGAGGCATCGGCTAAGAGGCCCAGTGTGACCCCAAGAGGCATCACAGTGCACGGCAGATGTCACCAACGAGGACCAAACCTGGGGTACGAGCGATCTGGTAGAAGGAGGTTCAACCCTGGTCGATAACCCTTAGGTCGATGGGTATCCAGGCTGGCTGCAGCAGCAGGGTCTTTAAAAGGGAAAAGGTAATCGTCTAATGTGATCGTGGAATAGAATTGAGGTCAGTGACCTTAAAGGAAAAGGTAATCCTTAAATGTGATCGTGGGATAGGGTCGAGGTCAGCGACCTTAAAGGGAAAGGTAATCCTTAAATGTGATCGAGGAATAGGGTCGAGGTCAGCGACCTTAAAGGGAAAGGTAATCCTTTACTGTGATCGTGGAACAGAACTGAGGTGAGGAAGGGTGCAGGAGGCCCTTATCAAAGATCTATTATCTATTCTGACGCACACGTATAGGCTTGGCGCCGCCCCTTGGGGATATAAAGTTTCCCTGAGCATTTAGGACTGGACTCCAAGCCTTCTGGGAATGGAACAGTGAATTTACGTATCGGGAATGGAACACCGAAGATCCTGACTGGAATTGTAACAGTCAGATTTACTTGACGGGAATGGAACGCTGAAGTTGTTACCCACCTGGAATGGAACGCTGAAGTTACCCACCTGGAATGGAACGCTGAAGTTACCCATCTGGAATGGAACGCTGAAGTTACCCACCTGGAATGGAACGCTGAAGTAACCCACCTGGAATGGAACGCTGAAGTTACCCACCTGGAATGGAACGCTGAAGTTACCCATCTGGAATGGAACGCTGAAGTTACCCACCTGGAATGGATTTTTCCTTTTCTTTCTTATATGACCGACGTGCCACGAGCAAATAGCATGTTCCAGTCAAGGTCATCTCGTGTGAAAGAGAAAAGGTTTTATATAAAGAACGCATAGAAATCAATCATGGCGCCACAGGTGTTCATACACCTAAACTCGTAAAGGAAAGAAAGGTTATATGAAGAGGGAAAGACGAAGGAAGGAAGGATGAGCATTCCACAGTTTAGCTGCTCCAGGGAAGGAAGAGACATCATATCAACCAACCCTTCCGTTCATTCACTTGACGTGTTCCAGTGCCATTGTATTCAGCGCAGAACCCTCGCGTCTTTCACACGGCCACTCTCTTCCAGTACTCAATAAAGTGTGGTCTCATGGAGTTCCAGATTAACATTCTAGTCTCAACGCTGGCGTTGTGGCCTCACCTGCCGATGGAAGACAGGGGATCGAACGATGCTCTATGGTGACCCCTATGGACCATCGAAGTGACTACAGGATCGAACTATAACGGTGTTTGTTCCAGGTTTTCAAATACAGTAGGTCTTCAAAAACACGCCATCTTTTTAGCTTTCTCCACGCTACGAAAATGGGTGAGGGAGAGGTAAAGGACCATTCGTTTTTCAAGTATTCTTTTTCTCATTGTCGCGTTTTCTCTTTGTGTACTGGACGACCAAGTTGTGCCAGAAAGTTTATCGAAGTAAAGACAGAACTGGGGACAGTATGGCAGGAGGTGAGGATATCCAGACGGCCTCTCTCCACTCACATGAAACCTCAATATTGAGGCGGAAGCCACTCACTTGGCGTAGTTCATTAGCGTCCTAACACTGCCATACGCCATGCCCTCACCCTCTGCTGAATACCAGTCGATCGACAGTGATTGTATTGGGTCATGACCTAGTATTTTGGAGGCATGTTGACCTCTGCCAGTCCTAACGATAAGTCCAACCTTCTAAGGCTCAAAGTGTCATGAATAATACACCACCACAGTTTCCTATCTACAGTCAGGACGCCACAGACCTTTCCTGTAGCTTCCCGCGACTGCTTCACATGCCCAGGCTCAGCCCATTAAGAGCTAAATCGCTCCCTGTATACCACATCGATCCAATTCCCTCCACCCCATGCACGCCTTACACCCTCCTGTTAACGTTCAGATCCCGAACACTCAAAGCATCTTTCGCTCCTTCAGCTGGTTCATTAACCAGATAATGTGGCCTCAGGCTCATTTATAACCTCACTCACCAGGTTAAGCGAAGCATTATTATATCTTACACTAATAATGCCAGAAATATCAACGTGAAATACGATGAAATACCATTATTCATTTTTCTTCAGACAAGCCGGATATCATAGCAATGTCAAAGATCTGGATGAATTTCGAGGAAAAAAAAAAAAAATTGAGCACCTGCAAACAAAGCCAACGATTCTTGGGGAGAAGGTATCTTTCAAAACGAATACGCTCCACAAATAAGGTAGTAATGTTCTAATGTGTGTATACGACAGCCTACAGGCAAATGAGGTGGTGACATTCTAATGTAAGTATCCGACAGCCTACAGGTAAATGAGGTGGTGACATTCTAATGTAAGTATCCGATAGCCTACAGGCAAATGAGGTGGTGACGTCCTACCCTATGAACATGACAGTCTACAGGTTATAGGAGTTTTGGGGGGATTAGACGTCAATGCATAAGACTCTAAGTTAAATAAATCAACAGGACGTCCGAAATTATCTTTTGGGGATAGTGAATCGACCCCACCTGAACTTTGTGAAGAAAACGAGAGACCTCAGTACGTATCAGTTTCAGGGAAGGAGAAAAGATTTTCGAGAAGGGATAGAAGAATTAAAAAATAACCTCGTTATAATTTCTAGTTTTTCCCCTATTTTTTCGCCCTTGGGTGAAAGTTGAACTTCCTTTGAGGGAAAAATTATACAGTTCATAACTTCTCAAAGACTTTCTCCAGACTTCGTAAGACTTTGCCTGTATTTCTTTAAGACTTTCCTCTGACTTTGTAAAAAGTAAATACTGAAGTCTGTAACTTTTGACCCTACGTATGTACGAATAAACCCTGACTTTGAAGGACTGAACCCTGATTGAAAAAAAAAAAAAAGATAGACCCTAACTTTTTAAGACAGATCTGACTTTGAAGGACAGAACCCTTACTTTGTATGACTTGGCCCTTAATCTAAAAAGACACTTCCCTACTCCTTAAACCTCCACACACACACACACACACACACACACACACACACACACACACACACACACAAAACATGCATAACTCGAAATATTCATTACAAGATATAAAGATGAACCTTGATATTCCGTCATATCCAGGCGCTCATAATCGACATCATAAATTGCCTTGTCATTCATTTGATAACCAACCAGAAATTTTGACGTTTTATAGACGAGCAGAACCCAATAATTGTGAGGTAGAACTTCGTGTTATTATAATAACTTGGCCTCAATTTATTGCCACTATAACCAGAGTGTGAAACGAAAGATAAAGAAGATATAAATGGCTTGTCAGTCCCAAGTGGAGAGAGTTGTAATCACACGGCAACCAAGAAGAATCATTAATTATGGATTAACAACCTCACTCTGGGTGTGGCAGATGGTTTGTTTTTCTCTTTACAACTACTCATAACTCCATTCGTGGACTGAGGTACCTACAATCACATTCCATCTGTGGAATGAGACTTACAATCAAGTGCGTTAGAGGTGATAAACATCACTGAACACGTCCTCATAACCGCGCCCTTGAGACGGGGTTGTTAAGCTCTGTACACGCAGACTTACAACCACACACGTGACGGGCTTGTTAAGCAACACACACACACACACACACACACACACACACGACCTACAAGCACAGGGTCAACAGGGCGTAGCAAAAATCGCTTACATCTCGCGAAGCAATAACAAGCAGGTTAGCGCCCCCCCGTTGGTCTATAGAAAACGACGACTTGGAAAGGTCAGTGGCGATCCAGCATACACTGGAAAGTTGCCAAGTGAGAGATCATGTCTCTACTCGCCGTGTCGAGAGATCCACTGCATTACATCCAGTGACGATGAAGGGGGGTTTATAGACACACACACACGCACACACACACACACACACACAGACACACACACACACACACACAGAGCTGAACATTCCACACCCGCAGAGAGAGAGAGAGAGAGAGAGAGAGAGAGAGAGAGAGAGAGAGAGAGAGAGAGAGAGAGAGAGGGAGAGAGAAGAAGAAGAAGAAGAAGAAGAAGAAGAAGAAGAAGAAGAAAAAAAGAGGAGGAGGAGGAAGAAGAAGAAGAAGAAGAAGAAGAAGAAGAAGAAGAAGAAGAAGAAGGGGACAGAGCACAGCAGTTTCTCAAGGGGGATGGAAGAATGGAAGAAAGTATCAAAAAAATAAAAAAAAATAAATGTTTTAATCCCCCAACTGGTGTCGGCAGCACCAAGCTTGTCTCAAAGAGACATGGAGCAGCAGCAGCAGCAGCAGCAGCCGACGACGCCGCTGAGCCTGGAGGTTGACACTTCTTGTTTTCCCCCCATCATTTCGGTCATTCTTTCTGCCGGACGAAATAATAAAGAAGCTGTCAGATATCCTCCCTCCTCACGTCTAGTTCGAGGCTCTTATTACATGCCAACGCGTGGAGCATTTTCGCTGCGCGGTGCAGGTGATAATATATATATATATATATATATATATATATATATATATATATATATATATATATATATATATATATGGGAGTGACAATTCTGCCACCGGATTCCCTGCGTTTCGTAGAAGGCGACTACGAGGGGCGGGAGCATGGGGCTGGAAACCACCTCCTCCTGTAATTCAACTTCTCAAAGACGGAACAGAAGGATGCCAAGTGAGGGGTGCTCATCCTCCTCGATGATTTGGACTGGGGTGTCTGAATGTTTGTGGATGTGTCTAAGATGAGAGGAAAAAAAGGAGAGATAGGTAGTATGTTTGAGGAGAGAAACCTGGATGTTCTGGCTCTGAGTGAAACGGAGCTCAAGGTTAAAGAAGAATGGTTTGGGAATGTCTTTGGAATAAAGTCAGGGGTTGACGTGAAGGCGGGAGCTATGGAAGGGGTAGCACGGCTGTTCAAGCAGGAGTTGTGGAATGTATGAAAGATTGTGAGAAAATGAGTTCCAGATTGATGTGGGTAAAAATGAAAGTAGATTGCTTGAGATGGATGATTATTAATGCTTATGCACCTGGCCATGAAAAGAATGATCATGAGAGGCAAGTGTTTTGGGAGCAGCTGAGTGAGTGTGTCAGCGATTTTGATGCAAGTGATGGGTGACTTAAATGGTAGAGTTAGTAATGTGGCAGTTGAGGGTATAACTTGGAGACTTGGGGTAATTAGTGAGGTAAATAGGAATGGTAAACAGCTTGCGGACTTGTGTGCTGAAAAACGACTGGTAACTGGGAATACCTGGGTGAATAAGAAAGATGGCAAGTGGGCATTTACGGACAACCTACTAATTGAAAGGCGTGGAAAAGACAAACTCTTGGATGTCAATGTGTTGAAAAGGGCAACTGGCGAGTATGTCTGATCATAACCTGGCGGGGGGGGGGGGGGGGGGGTGAAGTTTGTAGAGGTTTTAGGAAAAGAGGAAATGGTGTGAGTGAGAAGAGGTTGGTGGAAGTAAGTCAGCTTGCAAAATAGACTTGTGTGGAGAAATACCGCGAGATACTAGGGTGCAAAGTGGCGAAAGGTGAGAGTAAAGGAAGATAGAAGAGTAGGTGAGGAATGGGAGGTATTTAGGGAAGCAGTGCTGCCATGTGCAGGAGAAGTGTATCA
Source organism: Panulirus ornatus (assembly GCF_036320965.1). Taxonomy (NCBI): domain Eukaryota; kingdom Metazoa; phylum Arthropoda; class Malacostraca; order Decapoda; family Palinuridae; genus Panulirus; species Panulirus ornatus. Next base: position 50,853,095 of record NC_092232.1, read on the forward strand.
CATGCAGAAGATAGATGATCATGTGTGAAAGGGAAACGAAAGGTAGGATGACGAAGAAAAGTTGCTAACGAAAAAGAGAAGAGAGATATATGGTTTGTACTTACAAGGAAGGAGTTCAGATGATTTGGAGACGTACAAAGGAAATTGGAAAATCAACAGGATGGTGCGGGGATTGAAAAAGAGGGCACAAAAGAATTTGGGGTATGCGAGTATCTTTTCCCCTTTGTTCAAGTTAGGATATAGTGGCTTTGTGTTTTGGTTCATACACTCTATTAATTCATAATCCTCAGGTCTCTGGTGCCTTCTGTGTGATAAAATTCTATCAAAAAATCAACAGAAAGGTGCAGGGGTTGAAAAAGAGGGCACAAAAGAATTTGGGGTATGCGAGTATTTTTCCCCTCTGTTCAAGTTAGGATACAAGGCTTCTGTGTTTTGGTTCATACACTGTATTAATTCATAATCCTCAAGTCTCTGGTGCCTTCTGTGTGATATAATTATTCCGTTGTCTACACCCCTTACTCTGTCTTCCAATTGTTCCGTTCCATCTCTGCTTTTCTTTTTTTTTTTTCTTAAATTTTAGCTCTTCGTTCCATTCCCTTCCTCCATTCATCCGCTTTATTTATTCTTATCTTATCTTTATCTTTACCTTATAGATTCTTTTTTTAAGCACAAGTCTTATGATTACCTTATCCATGTGATGGTAAAAGACTGATGTGTTTTTTCTCCATTAATTCTCCTATTCAGATCATCCACCCATTACACATTTTCTCTTTGATTATAGATTCATCGTACCACTTGATCTTTTCACAACAGATGTGAAAGTTTCTTGGCATTTATACATCTTTTACTTCATCTTGTCTGCCTGTATCCATTTCAGTGTCTAATTAAAGCTGCATTACGTGAAAAAAAAAAAGAAAGAGAAAAAGAAATTGGACCAATTGTGTTATCATTTCTTGTGGGTTTTGCGTATAATTTGCGTTACGTTGTATAATCTTCGTATGAGCTAATTAGCCTAATGAATTCTCTCTCTCTCTCTCTCTCTCTCTCTCTCTCTCTCTCTCTCTCTCTCTCTCTCTCTCTCTCTCGCACCCTTTCATTTCTTATCTCGCGCTCATTTCTCTCTCTCTCTCTCTCTCTCTCTCTCTCTCTCTACGCTGGCCCTCCTACAAGACCGGCCAGGCCAATATAATTGGTCTATCTCCAAAACATTCCGGAGCGTAATTGGCTGTCTGTCTCCCCAGGCTGACGAACGTGACTCGTGATTGGTTGATTAGCCGAGCCACAGAGAGAGAGAGAGAGAGAGAGAGAGAGAGAGAGAGAGAGAGAGAGAGAGAGAGAGAGAGAGAAGAGATGGGGGTTGACACACCGGAATTCAATAAGCGTTACGGGGCGTCACCCACCTCCCCCACCCACCCCCCCCCAAAAAAAAATACAGTGACGTCACCAAGTGTTAGGGGGGGGGGGGGGGGCCCTCATTCGTGATGCCTGTCACACACCACGAACACCTCCTCCGTCTCCGACAAGGTCAGTGAGCCTTACTGACACAATAGGTCATGGATAAGTAAACCTTGAGACACCCATTGAGGTCATGTAAGAGAAAAAACGAAGAGCTTTCTTTTCGTAAACGAAGTTGGGTCTGCGAAGCGAGTGGGCCTCACAACATTGTAGTAGGGTAGGTTAAGACAAGATCAAATTACGTGTGATCACCCATCACATCTCGTTCGATATGTGTCTCTCTCTCTTTCCAGCGTCTACGTACCCATACCTCACACCAGAGAGGCGCTATCGCCCACTGACCTTGAGAGGAATGAGGTGATAAAAGCATCATAAACGAGAGATGAAGTTCATGAGTTTTTTTTACCGCAGTTACGCAGAGAGAAATGAAGTTCATGAGTTTTTTACCGCAGTTACGCAGAGAGAAATGAAGTTCATGAGTTTTTACCGCAGTTACGCAGAGAGAAATGAAGTTCATGAGTTTTTACCGCAGTTACGCAGAGAGAAATGAAGTTCATGAGTTTTTACCGCAGTTACGCAGAGAGAGATGAAGTTCATGAGTTTTGACCGCAGTTACGCAGAGAGAAATGAAGTTCATGAGTTTTGACCGCAGTTACGCAGAGAGAAATGAAGTTCATGAGTTTTGACCGCAGTTACGCAGAGAGAAATGAAGTTCATGAGTTTTGACCGCAGTTACGCAGAGAGAAATGAAGTTCATGAGTTTTGACCGCAGTTACGCAGAGAGAGATGAAGTTCATGAGTTTTGACCGCAGTTACGCAGAGAGAAATGAAGTTCATGAGTTTTGACCGCAGTTACGCAGAGAGAAATGAAGTTCATGAGTTTTGACCGCAGTTACGCAGAGAGAGATGAAGTTCATGAGTTTTGACCGCAGTTACGCAGAGAGAAATGAAGTTCATGAGTTTTTACCGCAGTTACGCAGAGAGAAATGAAGTTCATGAGTTTTTACCGCAGTTACGCAGAGAGAAATGAAGTTCATGAGTTTTGACCGCAGTTACGCAGAGAGAGATGAAGTTCATGAGTTTTGACCGCAGTTACGCAGAGAGAAATGAAGTTCATGAGTTTTGACCGCAGTTACGCAGGGAGAAATGAAGTTCATGAGTTTTTACCGCAGTTACGCAGAGAGAAATGAAGTTCATGAGTTTTGACCGCAGTTACGCAGAGAGAAATGAAGTTCATGAGTTTTGACCGCAGTTACGCAGAGAGAAATGAAGTTCATGAGTTTTGACCGCAGTTACGCAGAGAGAAATGAAGTTCATGAGTTTTGACCGCAGTTACGCAGAGAGAAATGAAGTTCATGAGTTTTGACCGCAGTTACGCAGAGAGAGATGAAGTTCATGAGTTTTGACCGCAGTTACGCAGAGAGAAATGAAGTTCATGAGTTTTGACCGCAGTTACGCAGAGAGAAATGAAGTTCATGAGTTTTTACCGCAGTTACGCAGGGAGAAATGAAGTTCATGAGTTTTTATCGCAGTTACGCAGGGAGAAATGAAGTTCATGAGTTTTGACCGCAGTTACGCAGAGAGAAATGAAGTTCATGAGTTTTGACCGCAGTTACGCAGAGAGAAATGAAGTTCATGAGTTTTGACCGCAGTTACGCAGAGTCCACAAACGCATACATCTCTTTTTCTTGTCGCATGTAAAGCTTGATACTCCAGAAACCTCCCGTCTGAATCTCCACACAGCATACGGACGTATACGCCAATGATGCGTCACGTCTAGCTATGAATCGTGATGGTGGCACTGGGTCGCGGAAGGCTGGACGGTTCCCAGGGTCTATCGACGGCAAATATTAAATGATTGAAACCCAACTCATTTGGCCATCTACCTTTGGATCATTTCTTCACTACTGGCAGACTCAAATCCAACCCTCCCCCCTCCCTCCAATTAACCACCATCTGTCTCCTTGTTCATCTGGGTTTTTCGGTCTGAAGCAATACTCGCCAAGGCCTTCTCTTCTCCTCTTCAGGGATAAATGATTGGCTACAATCTCCACCACCCTCACCAATCCAAAGGGCAGCGTTTGTGCCTTCTGTCATACAAGGATACCACTTGTTGGTCTCACAGACCATCGACGAAGCTATCCAGCTCAAGTTTCTCATTATGCCTTTTTTAAAAGAGTCAAGTCATAATTGTTATGAATTACATGAGGGTTTATTGCGTTCCAAACCCTCGAAGTGCAGCGAGAAAAACAGGTTTCAAAACGGCCCACCCCTGAGTTGCCATCGGTTGCAGGGTAATCATATGATGCAGTTACCTTGCCGAGTAGAACGTAGTCTAGCTAATGGCAGGGGCACACTATGAACCAGCTCTCGGGAGCAGAAGCCGAAGTAATGCCTATAGAAGAGGGAGAGAGAACCAACATTATGGCCCAGAGAAGAGGATCAAGTTATGAAATTAGACTGGGAGAGTTTATAAGCCAGTCATATACTTCATCTTTCTTTTCCCTTTCCTTCCGACTCTATTTCTTACCCTATACAGAGATTGGTCATGAGTATCAGCATGTTTTAACCCATGCCATGTCAGGATACTATTACACACACACACACACACACACACACACACACACACACACACACACACACACACAGGCATACAAAGGGCCCTCAGAAGGTCAGGACCATCAAGGTGACCAGGTCGAATTTATCACAGAGGTTTTTACCGGATGAAATTTATGTCTTCTTTCTTCCTGGGTCTGGTGGAGGTTACCGCTTGGAGGATGTGGGGTGGCGAGAGCAGGGGTTACATCGACTGCTGGACAGGAACTAGGTGTCGTGGGCGGGAAACTGCCATGGACTGAACTTGTACAGTCTCAAGGCAGAGTTTTGCCACACATGGCATAGCAGCTGTGTATGGTCTGCCATTCCCTAAGAGGCTGAGGGATACGAATAGGTAGACAAATTAAGGAAAGAATTGTATAGGGATGTAGAGAGAGTAACACAAGATTAGGTTCTTTCGAAGCTGACTCGAACAGTGGAAGAGATCAGAGACCTGAAGATTAGTGAAGGAGAGGAGGGATGAGGGGGACAGTGCAGAAACGTGGAACACCTTTTGGTTCCTTCGAAGCCCCACATCACTCAGGGAGGCTGCAGTCACCCATGACACACAGTGAACCATGTTTCACTTCGTACATTTCCTTCAAAACACCAGAGATACAACAGTCATACATACACACTCTCAGTCTGCCAGGGGTATATATGTATATGGCACCAAGAACACGTCTCCAGATGATCCCCCACACGCATCAAATAACTTCGACCACACACCTGTACACACTTCAGTCTTCTATTCCACTTTGAACTTGTCCCTTTCCCCTGTCCCACCTCTCCCTCCTCTCCTGTAAACACCTTATCAAAAAAAAAATGAGAAAAAGCATAAAAGTGACTAAAAGAAGAATACCATTGACCTGTTCGTGTGACTCTGAAGATGCGTCAGTCGTTGACTTTATGAAGCAAAGCATTTGTCAAAGATTCTTAATCGCACCTATGAAGCTTTTTTTAACTACTCAAACTGACATCTCAATTCCAATTCTAACAATTTTCTTGAAAACTCCTTCACTTCCTTCAAACTAAAACGTTTGCCCACAAGTCTGCGTTCAATATAACGCGTGGAATCAGACACATGCTCTTTTAAGCAGCAGTTTTCGACGAGAGATTTTGATCAAAGTCTTTGAAATTTTTGGAATACCTGCGTTAGGTCATCTCTCAACCTTCTCATTTCTGGGGTAAGTTTGAGTCGTCAACTCGGCTCTCATGGGATCTGTTTCTCAGTCCCGGAATCATCTTGGTTGCTCGCCACTGTTCAGTCTATTTTGTCTCTATCTATTCTTTAAGCTGGATGACTAAAACTGGACACAAAACTCGACATAGGGATGCACCAAAGAGCAGTATGGCGCGAGAATTAGTACCTATAAATGGAATTCAAATGCTTTAACTATGAAGCTTAAAAATTCTAATTCTGTTTCTATGCAAAGTTTACATGGCCTTAGGTCACCAGAGATTATAAATCCCAAGTCTATTTCTTCATTTACCACGAGATTACAACACCCAAGTCTATTTCTTCATTTACTAAGACATTACAACACCCAAGTCTATTTCTTCATTTACTAAGAGATTACAACACCCAAGTCTATTTCTTCATTTACTAAGAGATTACAACACCCAAGTCTATTTCTTCATTTACTAAGACATTACAACACCCAAGTCTATTTCTTCATTTACTAAGAGATTACAACACCCAAGTCTATTTCTTCATTTACTAAGACATTACAACACCCAAGTCTATTTCTTCATTTACTAAGAGATTACAACACCCAAGTCTATTTCTTCATTTACTAAGACATTACAACATCCAAGTCTATTTCTTCATTTACTAAGAGATTAAAACACCCAAGTCTATTTCTTCATTTACTATGAGATCACAACACCCACGTCTATTTCTTCATTTACCGTTCGTAGCTGAACACAGTGTATCACGTAACTCGCCCTCTCGTTGTTTTTCTCTATGTCGTGTGTGTGTGTTCAAACTTTACACTTATTGATATTGAAGATAATTTCCCGATAGTGAGCCCAGCCCATCAATTTGCTTATGCCATATTATAGCTGTAGACGGTCAATCTCTTATATAGATTTATTTCCCTAGCTTAGCATCATCGGCATATTTTGATAGCTTACATTTCATCCCATTGTCAGTATCAGTGATATATATGGCAAAGAGATGTGATTCCACTGTGTGACTATAGTAAATACTGACAAGGAATCAGAACCCCTCTATGGAATCAGAACCTCTATAAGGAATCAGAACCCCTATAAGGAATTAAAACCCCTCTAAGGAATCAGAACCCCTATAAGGAATCAGAACCTCTATAAGGAATCAGAACCTCTATAAGGAATCAGAACTTCTATAAGGAATCAGAACCTCTATAAGGAATCAGAACCCCTATAAGGAATCAGAACCTCTATAAGGAATCAGAACCTCTATAAGGAATCAGAACTTCTATAAGGAATCAGAACCTCTATAAGGAATCAAAACCTCTATAAGAAATCAGAACCCCTATAAGGAATCAGAACCCCTATAAGGAATCAGAACCTCTATAAGAAATCAAAACCCCTATAAGGAATCAAAACCCCTATAAGAAATCAGAACCTCTATAAGGAATCAGAGCTTCTATAAGGAATCAGAACTCCTATAAGGAATCAGAACCCCTATAAGGAATCAGAACCTCTATAAGAAATCCAAACCCCTATAAGGAATCAAAACCCCTATAAGAAATCAGAACCTCTATAAGGAATCAGAGCTTCTATAAGGAATCAGAACCCCTATAAGGAATCAGAACCCCTATAAGGAATCAGAACCCCTATAAGGAATCAGAACCCTTATAAGGAATCAAACGCTAACTTACAAAGTCCTTCTGAGACAACTTTGAGACTTGTTCCCAGGATCCAGAATATGTATGCAAATCTACCGTAAGCTTGGCTCCAGTTGACCTTAAGGAGTGTGGGAGAGTGTAGGGGTGACGCGAGTCCTGATCGGGGGGGGGGGGGAGAGAGAGAGAGAGAGAGAGAGAGAGAGAGAGAGAGAGAGAGAGAGAGAGAGAGAGAGAGAGAGAATGAGGAGGATCCCAACCCTCGTCTTGATCTTCAGAGGGTAGCTGGGATGTTCCATATGCACTACAAATGGCAAAAAACGTGCATTTCTGAGACTGACAGATAAGACAAATAGGTCGGCTTTTTAAAAGGAGCAAGTGAAATCTACTATAAGCATATTAAAAGACCGCCTTCGCACGAATATCAGGATATTCACATGAATATCAGCCAATTCAACCTTTCACATGAACATCATTATACTCCATAATCATCCTCCATTTCCTAGGAGATAAAAAAACCCATTAGACTAATTACTTCTAAATCACCTTTTACGTTTTCTTAGAACGGCTTAACCAAGAGGAACGGGACAGTTCACTGTATCATATCACATGTGTCAGACGCAAATTGTAAGCGCAACGAAGCGGGCAGTTAGGCCACCCTGAGGCCAGTTTGTCTCTAGCTTAATTAAATGCCAGTCAATTAACTGGTGAAGGCAGTGAGTGGGCCGGAATAACATTATGTAGCTGGGGCACCCGATTAACCTGCATTACTGTGTGGCGTCTCTTGAACAGAGGAGGGGAAATGCAGGAAGATGTGTCGTCATGAGGTTCGTTCAACCGTTCATTTCCTTTTCTTCCTCTCTCTCTCTCTCTCTCTCTCTCTCTCTCTCTCTCTCTCTCTCTCTCTCTCTCTCTCTCTATCTCCACACACACACACGCCTCACTGTGTTTGCTGATGATGCCAAGGTCATGGGGAAAGAACAGAAAATAATTGCGAGGGGGACTGCTTCTACATACAAGGGGACCTTGACACAAATTCCAAACACTGACCTGGTATATGGCTGACGATATTCAACCCGAGTGAAAGAAAATCTAAAGTACCTGTAGCAATGAAAGAGGGGAGACTGCGACAGAATGTCTCGCTGTGACTATCATCCAACAGGCCATGGGCTGTAGGGATCTATGTGTGAGAGAAGGACGTGGGTGTTGACACTGCCAGAGTCCCACATTAGGAAAAATTTGGAAAGGACACAAACTGTTCGCTGATTAATATCACGACAGCATTCGAGCGTGCGCATGCCTCCACGCACCTAAGTGGTGGGCACATTGTAGCAAATAATGCACTTAGCTCTCTTCTGCCAGTGGGGATTTCTGATAGCAGTCCTCCTGATAACCTTCTAACATCTGAGGTAACTGGGAAAAATGTCCTCAGTGGGTGTCTCCACACAGACAGTGGACGATACGAGTTCCAGCTGTAGGATGAGGTCTTATCCAGTTGGTAATGAGGCATCAAAGTATGCCATGGGTTTGAAATCGTTTCCAATCCTCCACCTGATCCTGATCCATTTTCCTCCTCCTTCCCCCTTCAAGCGTATGCACCAACAGCGTCATAAGAGTGTCAGACTTCATACTCTGGCGACGACAGAAGCCAGACCTGTACCCCAGTAAGGAAGCTACTGGATATGATATTGGAGGAAAAGAGGAGTGTGTGCTTTGGGCACTTACCCCCCTCTCCCTCCTCTTGGATAGCCGGTGACCTGGAGGGAGAAGCGTGTCACCCGTTGGGGTACACAGCACAATGGCATCCACACCCAGACTCTCCTGTTTGTGATGGCGCACAGGGAAATGCTCGTGTTGACATTTTTCTCTTACTTGGAACACAGATGTGGACAGTCTGACACAGATATGTTTATGAGGACTAGCTCTTCCCACCCTTGTATTCCCGCGTTGACAAACGCGTTTTGATTTTCCAGGAAGTCCCTCCTACTCGAATTTTCCATGAGGCAGGCAGTGTAGTAAGTTGACAAGAAAGACCCAACGCGTTTCTCTGCCACACTAGGAAACTGGGCTCAGTTACGTGGCACCCTTGTTTCACCCTTGGCTTGGTCAGCTCATGTCATATCCCCAAGTTGCTCATGTCTCTCGTCCGCGACATGGTACTGTATCGTGGGTATTTGGCAGATGTGATGAATGTTCGCAGTTATGTATATGGGATATTCAGCGCCCGTGTCCCATTCACGACATCAGGCAGTGTTGTGTATCGGGTGATGATGATGAGGAGGAGGAGGATGATGGAGAATAACACACTGACATGCCACAATGTTTGGCGGGTGTTGCCAAAAGGTTATGAGCGCCGTGATGGCACAGGGCAATACTGAATCCTCGTCTGTCTATGTCAGCGAGACGATGTCTCCCTCCTTCATACCTTTTGGCCTTCCATTATGATTCAAATACCAAAGACTCATGCATATTTTCTCACCATCTGCCTTACTTGCAGTGGCTCTACAGATAACGCGATCTATCAACTGCATGATCAACAACTGCTTTCTTCACTACCTCGACATAGGTCTTCGCTGCTGCTTCCGTGCTCTGTGATTGCCCCTGAAACAGATATTTTCCCGCTTGATGACTTGCCTTGGGTAGGGCTTCGGCCATGAGTATCTCATCTGGGTTAATAAGATGGAGAGCCATCTTGCTCTGAGATAGATGCCAGAGTTGACCATTACTGTCACAAATCAACTTCAGAATTTATCAACTGTGTTTACTGCACTTATCTTCATTATGCATCTCGTAGGAGTTGCCTCTAGTGTGTGTGTGTGTGTGTGTGTGTGTGTGTGTGTTTACGTCGAGTGATGTGGCAACAAGACTTGTTTCGACTTTAAAGTCAAGAATGCCATTAACAGTGGCTCAAAACAGCCTTTGCGGGTACCTCCTCCTCCTCTTCCTCCTCCTCCTCTTCAGCAGCTGTCGTTAGTATTCTGGCGGCCCTGATGTTTCGAGCACCAGTGTGCATTTAAGCAGCACCTTCAGCATCCTGCTAGGGGAGGGGCTGGGCCTCCTCTGCTGCAGCCACCTCACCATCAAGCAACCCCCTGGCAACCCTCTGTCAACCTCCAGGTGTACAGAGAATGTTTGCCCGAGTCTCCGCCAGGGGAGAGAGAGAGAGAGAGAGAGAGAGAGAGAGAGAGAGAGAGAGAGAGAGAGAGAGAGAGAGAGAGAGAGAAACTCTCAACCCCTGATCAGGCTATGTGTGTTAAGGACTGTATGTTTCCTCACAAAAAAAAAGACAATGAAGCCTTTGGTTTTCCTCGTCCAATATTGTTTTACCCGATCTGGTAAGCCGTGGACTTGACCCCCCCACACACCCTCACATCCACAGCGCTCAACTGAGACTCTTTCTAAATTCTCGTGTGGGGTGCGCTTGTTGGAGGCAAGTTTGGAACCCTTGCGATCGCCACAACTCGTTCTCCTTCATCTCAAGCCATCCCCTGAGGCATTCATTTCTAACGCCCAGTCTAAACGCGTTGTTCTTCTTCATGTCTCTTCTGACGCGCAGGAACTACTCCCTGTAACACTCGTTTGGCGTCTGTGACGCGTCTATACGATCCTCGACCCACGTAACAAAACCTGTTGCTTCCCGGATGATTCCCGCCACAAACTCTTCTGTTTGTTTATACCCGAGCCTGCAGGTCGATAGCTTTTGTTTCGTAACATGTGTAGGCGTTGTGACGAAGTGCGTTTTTACCTATTTTTACGCGATTTAGAAATTTGTTATACAACATTTATAAACTCTATAGCTATCAATTCTATATAAACTTGACGGCATTTGCCCAGATTTTCTAAAAAGCTGTGCGTATTAACGTAATTTCTTGGCATGGAATTAATCATACTGTATCTAACGTTTCTACATTTTTTCAGCCACGTAGAAAATGAAACAACGTAAAATGGGCATCGCAAAACGAGGAACGTCTGTATATACGCAGTGGAAAAAAAAACACAAAAAAACACCAGTTTACATAAGGAGTTTCGATACAGTCGGTAATTAAGATCTGGGTCTGTGTCACACATGAGGTGATCCAGTGGTCTGTGTCTCGCATGAGGTCATCCAGTGGTCTATGTCTCGCATGAGGTTATCCAGTGGTCTATGTCGTCTCACATGAGGTCATACAGTAGTCATATGTTGTGCAGTGGGTGAGGAAATTACGTAACCTTTAGCCTATTCAGGTGACCGTCCTCGATGTTAAAACAAAATAAAAAAAGAAAAGAGGATCGAATCCGAAGATGCTTAATCGTCTTTAAGATTCGATCTCAATGTGTTACATATATACGATTCGATCTCAATGTGTTACATATATACGATTCGATCTGAATGTGTTTATACATACCAACACGTATATTGACACACAGGACACGACTGTAGTCCGGACGGATTCGCATCCTTGAATCCCAACCACCTTACATGTCTGGCTCGCAAACATTTTCTTCAGATGGAACTTGGTCGTAGAATTCTACGAAGGGTTTTGGATAGTTCATCGTGATTATGGAACTTTTAACGAGTCGTTAATGAGATGGTTACACACTCCATCGCCTCCTTGGCAACCTGTTATCATCCTTATCCTTATCCTTATCACTGTATAACCCCAGGACCCCGATTCCAAGGTTCCTGCACCCTCAAGGATACGCTACAATCAGTATCAGGGAAAAGGATGGTGTACACCTTCGGCGTGACAAGTACTTTGAAGTTATCTTAATCCCAACGAATATCATGATCGTATCTATCGCTCGAAAATAGATAACTCCAGCACAGAAAACTTTATATATATATATATATATATATATATATATATATATATATATATATATATATATATATATATATATATATATATTTTTTTTTTTTTTTAAACTATTCGCCATTTCCCGCATCAGCAAGGTAGCGTTAAGAACAGAGGACTGGGCCTATGAGGGAACATCCTCACCTGGCCCCCTTCTCTGTTCCTTCTTTTGGAAAATTAAAAAAAAAACAAGAGGGGAGGATTTCCAGCCCCCCGCTCCCTCCCCTTTTAATCGCCTTCTACGACACGCAGGGAATACGTGGGAAGTATTCTTTCTCCCCTATCCCCAGGGATATATATATATATATATATATATATATATATATATATATATATATATATATATATATAAACAGAATGGGTGGTAGGACACGGCCATGAGGGACACCACCGCTGACGGGCTAACAAAGAAGTGGCCTGGGAACTTGCCACGCTTCCTTGACCGATGGCACGACTCGACTCTCACCCTCCTCTCCCTTGTAAGGCTCCACCCTGACCTTCTTCTCCCTTGCATAACCTCAATCTGACCTCCCTTGCATGGCTGCAATCTGACCTTCGTCTCCATTCTCGCATTCCCCTCCCTTGCATGGCACCACTCTCATATTCTCCCTCGCATGGTCCCAAAGTGTCCATATTCTCCCTCGCATGGTGCCAAAGTGACCATATTCTCCCTCGCATGGTGCCAAAGTGACCATATTCTCCCTCGCATGGTCCCAAAGTGACCATATTCTCCCTCGCATGGTCCCAAAATGACCATATTCTCCCTTGCATGGTCCCAAAGTGACCATATTCTCCCTCGCATGGTGCCAAAGTGACCATATTCTCCCTCGCATGGTGCCAAAGTGACCATATTCTCCCTCGCATGGTCCCAAAGTGACCATATTCTCCCTCGCATGGTGCCAAAGTGTCCATATTCTCCCTCGCATGGTGCCAAAGTGACCATATTCTCCCTTGCATGGTGCCAAAGTGACCATATTCTCCCTCGCATGGTCCCAAAGTGACCATATTCTCCCTCGCATGGTGCCAAAGTGACCATATTCTCCCTCGCATGGTGCCAAAGTGACCATATTCTCCCTCGCATGGTCCCAAAGTGACCATATTCTCCCTCGCATGGTGCCAAAGTGACCATATTCTCCCTCGCATGGTCCCGAAGTGACCATATTCTCCCTCGCATGGTCCCAAAGTGACCATATTCTCCCTCGCATGGTCCCAAAGTGACCATATTCTCCCTCGCATGATCCCAAAGTGACCATAATCTCTCTTGTATGGTCCCAAAGTGATAATATTCTCCCTTGCATGGTCCCAAAGTGTCCATATTCTCCCTTGCATGGTCCCAAAGTGCCCATACTCTCCCTTGCATGGTCCCAAAGTGTCCATATTCTCCCTCGCATGGTCCCAAAGTGTCCATATTCTCCCTCTCATGGTCCCAAAGTGACCATATTCTCCCTTTCCATGGCCCAACCCTCACCCTCTCCCACGGGAGGGTGAGGGAGATCCTCAGTAGGGATCAGTATGGCAGATATGGGGCTAAGCGTGTTTACTGTTGCCCTTGTGTGTGTGTGTGTGTGTGTGTGTGTGTGTGTGTGTGTGTGTGTGTGTGTGTGTGTGTGTGTGTAACCCAATAGTCGGGCTGGGTTGTTGATTACTGTGGATCGACCAAACCATGACTCCCTCCCTCCCTCTGTGACTGTTTTAAGTCTCTCTCTGGCTCTCTCTCTCTCTCTCTCTCTCTCCCAATGAACCCAGATCATAGTCTAAACAAGAGAAACTGCTCTGCTCTCTCTCTCTCTCTCTCCCTCTTTCTCTCTCTCTCTCTCTCTCCCAATGAACCCAGATGATAGTCTAAACAAGAGAAACTGCTCTGCTCTCTCTCTCTCTCTCTCTCTCTCTCTCTCTCTCTCTCTCTCTCTCTCTCTCTCTCCCAATGAACCCAGATCATAGTCTAAACAAGAGAAACTGCTCTGCTCTCCCTCTCTCTCTCTCTCTCTCTCTCTCTCTCTCTCTCTCATGCTCGGCGCATCGTATTCGCCAGCGTCGCAAAATACGCCATGGACACAACGGGCAGGCAGCGTTGAGGGGGGGGGGGAGGTGACCCCCCCACGATCAGAACAAGGGACTTGGGAGCCAAAACTCTCCATGACATGGTAGGTTCCATACCCTCCCCTCACTCCTCTCCCCCTTCCCTGACAGTGTACCTGCCGGGGAGGAGGAGGAGGAGGAGGAGAGGCAGAACGAACACACACACAGACACACACACACACACACACACACACACACACACACACACACAGACACAAGGCCAGAGGGGGCCAAAAGGGAGAATGCAGCCAGAGTCAGAACACGAGGGGGAAATGTTGGCTGATGGTGGTTTGTTGGTGTGTGTGTGTGTGTGTGTGTGTGTGTGTGTGTGTGTGTGTGTGTGTGTGTGTGTGTCTTGGGGGGGAGGGGGAGAGGATGGGAGTAGAGGAAGGGGGGAGGAGGAAAGGAGAGGATCGGGGGGGGGGGGTAAAGGAAAGGGGAAGGGGAGATATTAGCAATGCTTTACCTGCTCTCTCTCTCTCTCTCTCTCTCTCTCTCTCTCTCTCTCTCTCTCTCTCTCTCTCTCTCTCCCATGCTCTCGTGTGCTGCCCATGTACTCACATCAGGAGGCGCTTCCATGGTGGTGGGGGGTGGAGAAGCCGTTAATCAAGACTTCCCACGCCCTGGCCACGCCAACATGAACAGAATGGCAGCCTCGTCAATTGATTCAGAAAATCCTCACTTGTATGTAGTGAAGTCTAGCGGGCGTGCGGGCGGGCCGGGGCGGGCCGGGCTGGGCGTGGGGGAGGGGGAGGGAATGTACTGCCTGTGACCCCAGCCATTGTACTGTTCGTAGCCCCAGCTATTAGGGTCATGTTTTCGCCATCATGGCTGGAGGAGAAAGGGGAGCGGTAGGCCCGAGCCCGGCCCACTGAAGCGCGCAAGTGGCCGAAACTAATTTCTCGCAGGTGAAACGGGGTGAGAGAGAGAGAGAGAGAGAGAGAGAGAGAGAGAGAGAGAAAGCGTACGCTCAAGATAAGACCCTCAAAGGACCTGCTTTCTAATCACACACAGACCCATGACGAATCAATTGCCTAGCAGTCACCATACAGAGACCTGGCGTGAGATCCATGTGTTTAAACCTTCCCCCACCCACCCACTCCTCCCTCGCAAGGCTTTCGACCATGGTCGAGTCGACCAGGTGTTGCAGGGGCGGCACAAGAAGACGGCGACGACCGCCTCCCCCCCCCCCTCATGCCGTTTTCGAATCACGGTTCCCGCCTCTCGTTTTCTTCGGTCACCCTGGTGGACGAGGTGTGCTCTGCCCAGGGGGCTAATTGCATCTGAGGATGTTCCTAAAAGCCTTATAGGGCATAAAGCTTCAACTGAGGTAAGACCTGTTCAGGGGTGCTAACAAGACACCATGGGCGTTTCCAGACGCATCAGTTGAACCAGGATCCTCTGGGAGTCTGGAAGATCCCGAGGGTGTGTCTGGAAGTCTGGAAGATCCTGAGGGTGTGTCTGGAAGTCTGGAGGATCCTGAGGGTGTGTCTGGGAGTCTGGAAGATCCTGAGGGTGTGTCTGGAAGTCTGGAGGATCCTGAGGGTGTGTCTGGAAGTCTGGAGGATCCTGAGGGTGTGTCTGGAAGTCTGGAAGATCCTGAGGGTGTGTTTGGAAGTCTGGAAGATCCTGAGGGTGTGTCTGGAAGTCTGGAAGATCCTGAGGGTGTGTCTGGAAGTCTGGAAGATCCTGAGGGTGTGTCTGGAAGTCTGGAAGATCCTGAGGGTGTGTCTGGAAGTCTGGAAGATCCTGAGGGTGTGTCTGGAAGCATTATCATGGATCATCATCATCAGACTTCAAGTTCTTAGACAGAAGACTTACTTGAGGGGCCAAGAGCCCCCTGCGGTGTGTGCTTCTGGAAAGCTGACCTCAATTAATTGATAAGAAGACTTTTTGGAAGAAGGAGGATGAAGCATTATAGCTGACCTCAATTTATTAATAAGATCTGCTGGAAGAATGGGGATGGAGCATTATAGCATACCTCAATAAATTCATAAGAAGATCTGCTGGAAGGAAGAGGATGGAGCATTATAGCTGACCTCAATTTATTAATATGATCTGCTGGAAGGGGGACGATGGAGCATTATAGCTAACCTCAATAAATTCATAAGATCTGCTGGAAGAAGGAGGCTGGAGCATTATAACTGACCTCAATTTATAAAAAAAAAATCTGCTGGAGGAAAGAGGATTGGACATGAAACCTTCAGTTATTAATTTTATGGATAATAACTTCCAAACCCTTGCCCTCAAGTTCCAATCCTCCAGTGGTTTAAAGGGTTCAATAATAACCCAGCGTCATTCGTTCAAAACTTCGTTCTTCATTCTCTGACTGACCTTTTCTGTGTCGGGAAATACGGAGGATTTGAAACAGAGACAGACCAGTGGTGTCCGAGACCGAGGCTGCTTGAGATAAGATCAGATAAGATAAGGTCAAACGATATCTTTCTTGTCAAATTTCATACAAGATACAAAATGAAATTCTCTATGGCTAGAAGCTTAATCTATCTGTCTATCTATCTATCTATCTATATATATATATATATATATATATATATATATATATATATATATATATATATATATATATATATATATATATATATATATCAATCGTTGCGTGCGTTCGTATAAGTTACGTTCTTTTAAGAATTCTCCCCCTTTTTCAGTACGTTCTTTTAGGATATTCCTCTTATTCTTTTTTTTTTTCTTTTCGTTTTCTTCCTCCGCATAATCTCCCTCACCTCTGCACACTCGACCTCCTCCAAGACCAATGAAGTCATGCCTTCATACTTGCCCGAAAAAACATTCATGTGGCCACCGCGCCTTTCCCTCCCTCTCTCCCTCCCTCAATAACCCATCCTTGTGTACTATTCACTCGTGTTTCCTTCTCATCATTTCGTCAGCTGTTCCACCTCTCGATTCTTCGATACGAATCACGTTCGAGGTGGAACAGCTGACGAAATGATGAGGAGGAAACACTAGTGAATCGTACACAAGGATGGGTTATTGAGGCAGGGAGAGAGGAAGGGAAAGGCGCGGTGGCCCCCACACATTTTTTTCGGGCAAGTATGAAGGCATGACTTCATTGGAGGAGGTCGAGTGTGCAGAGGTGAGGGAGATTATGCGGAGGAAGAAAACGAAAAGAAAAAAAAAAAAAGAATAAGAGGAATATCCTAAAAGAACGTACTGAAAAAGGAGGAGAATTCTTAAAAGAACGTAACTTATACGAACGCAAGGAAGGATTGATATATATATATATATATATAGATTGATAGATAAACAGATAGATAGATAGATAGATAGATACATAGACAGACAGATAGATGGATAAATAGAACAACATAAGGCCAAAAAAGAGAAACAAAAGAGGTGTGGTCCATCATAAGTTACCAACCTTCCCCCAAAAAAACGCATTTCCAATTTCTTTTCCCCACTTGTTTATCCTAAGGATAGAAGCCAGTGTTAAACATTTTTCCAAATTCACACCCGAAAAAGAAAAACCTTGCTTAGAAAAAAAAGTGGAGAAAGAAATGAAGACAGCCACACTTATATTATGTGACTTACTGACCTAAGCCACGTGTGTATGATTAGGGCTTATTGACCTGCTGTTATCAAAGCCATGTGTGTATGATAGTATGATATGGCTAATCAAATGCTCTCACTAAAGCCACGTGTGTATGATTATGGCTTATTGACCTGCTGTTATCAAAGCCATGTGTGTATGATATGGGTTATTGACCCGCTCTCACTAAAGCCACATGTGTATGATTATGGCTTATTGACCTGCTGTTATCAAAGCCATGTGTGTATGATATGGCTAATGAACTGCTCTCACTCAAGCCACATGTGTAATATCATGGCTTATTGACCTGCTCTCACTAAAGCCACATATGTACGATGATGGCTAATTAACTGCTCTCACTAAAGCCACATGTGTACGATATGGCTAATTAACTGCTCTCACTAAAGCCATATGTGTATTATTATGGCTTATTGACCTGCTCTCACTAAAGCCACATGTGTACGACGATGGCTTACATAACTACTCTCACTAAAGGAAGTCATGTGTAAGTGAGAGGGAGGGAGGGAGGGAGGGAGCGAGGGAGAACTGTACGTTAGTGAGAGGGAGGGAGCGAGGGAGAACTGTACGTTAGTGAGAGGGAGGGAGGGAGGGAGGGAGCGAGGGAGAACTGTACATTAGTGAGAGGGAGGGAGGGAGCGAGGGAGAACTGTACGTTAGTGAGAGGGAGGGAGGGAGGGAGGGAGCGAGGGAGAACTGTACGTAGAGGGAGGGAGGGAGGGAGGGAGCGAGGGAGAACTGTACGTTAGTGAGAGTGGGAGAGCTTTATGTTTGTGGGAGAGGGAGTGTTATTTATCAGTGAGAGAGGGCGAGCTTTTGTTAGTGAGGAAAGGGTGAGAGTTTTATGTGTTGGGGAGAGAGGGAGAGAGAATTATGTGATGGTGAGACAGGGAGAATTATGTGATGGTGAGGCAGGGAGAATTATGTGATGGTGAGACAAAGAATTATGTGATAGTGAGACAGGGAGAGAGAATTATGTGATGGTGAGACAGGGAGAGAGAATTATGTGATGGTGAGACAGGGAGAGAATTATGTGATGGTGAGACAGAGAGAATTATGTGATGGTGAGACAGGGAGAATCATGTGCTGGTGAGACAGAGAGAATTATGTGACGGTGAGACAGAGAGAATTATGTGATGGCGAGACAGGGAGAAAGAATTATGTGATGGTGAGACAGGGAGAGAGAATTATGTGGATGGAGAATTATGTGATGGCGAGACAGGGAGAAAGAATTATGTGATGGTGAGACAGGGAGAGAGAATTATGTGATGGTGAGACAGGGAGAGAGAATCATGTGTTGGCGAGACAGGGAGAGATAGTTATGTGTTGGTGAGGCAGATAGAGAGAAGTGTTCATGAGAGACTTATCTCAAAGTGTGGGTGGACGAACGTGGTTAAACATTTTGGCATGAAAAAAGAAAAGAAAAAAGAGGATCTCAAACACGTATAGAAAACCCTATAAAGAGACACGAGATACGACTGAAAACCCTATAAAGAGGCATAAGATACGACTGAAAACCCTATAAAGAGGCACAAGATACGACTGAAAACCCTATAAAGAGACACGAGATACGACTGAAAACCCTATAAACAAGCACAAGATACGACTGAAAACCCTATAAAGACACACGAGATACGACTGAAAACCCTATAAAGAGGCATAAGATACGACTGAAAACCCTATAAAGAGACACGAGATACGACTGTAAACCCTATAAAGACACACGAGATACGACTGTAAACCCTATAAAGACACACGAGATACGACTGAAAACCCTATAAAGACACACAAGATACGACTGAAAACCCTATAAAGACACACGAGATACGACTGTAAACCCTATAAAGACACACGAGATACGACTGTAAACCCTATAAAGACGCACGAGATACGACTGTAAACCCTATAAAGACACACGAGATACGACTGAATCCATGACATCATTTGGGTTTCAAGCCGACACACACACACACACACACACACACACACACAGATCGAACCAGTGTCGACAGATTCGAATGATGATGATGTCGGGCGCTTGGCGTATCATGGTCAATACGACAGACTGGCGGAGGGAAGTCACCAGCATCAATCGGCATGTGGGGGCGGAGGGAGGGAGGGAGGGAGGGAGGGTCGTGAGTGTGGTGTGGTAGCAGCGAGGGAGGGAGGGTCGTGCGTGTAGTAGCAGGGAGGGAGTGAGGGTCGTGAGTGTGGTGTGGTAGCAAGGAGGGAGGGAGGGGCGTGCGTGTAGTAGCAGCGAGGGAGGGAGGGGCGTGCGTGTAGTAGCAGCGAGGGAGGGAGGGGCGTGCGTTTGGTGTAGTAGCAGCGAGGGAGGGAGGGGCGTGCGTGTAGTAGCAGCGAGGGAGGGAGGGGCGTGCGTTTGGTGTGGTAGCAGCGAGGGAGGGAGGGGCGTGCGTGTAGTAGCAGGGAGGGAGGGAGGGTCGTGCGTGTGGTGTGGTAGCAGGGAGGGAGGGAGGGTCGTGCGTGTGGTGTGGTAGCAGCGAGGGAGGGGCGTGCGTTTGGTGTGGTAGCAAGGGGACGGTGTGTGTGTGTGTGTGTGTGTGTGTGTGTGTGTGGTAGGTGAGGTGTGTGGGTGGTGGTTAGGAGAGGCAGGGAGGAGAGGGAAGTGGGAGGAGGACGAGGAGAGGAGGAGGAGGAGACGCGAGACATGTGATAATATAACCAAACAACAGTGGAGTCACCGCCAGAACTGGTGGGGCCTGACGTCACGAAGCGGGGGTAAATTAAGTCCAGGTTAGGACCGGGGCGGGGCGGGGCGGGGCTGGGGCTGGGGCTGGGGGACCCAGGAATCTTGGACGATTCGACCCGACCCACACCCGACACCCGACCACCCCGACACCCTCACCCCCCTCCACACACACACACACACACACCATCCCATCCCAAGGAGATGCCCACTACCACCACCACCCCCCCAGAGAGAGAGAGAGAGAGAGAGAGAGAGAGAGAGAGAGAGAGAGAGAGAGAGAGAGAGAGAGAGGGGAGGGAGGGAACAGACCGTCCCTCTGAGTGACGGAGAGACATCGAGTTCCACTCATATCTCTGCCCCCGCCACACACACCCTCCCACTCCCCCAACCTTCGAGACTAATGAGACATGGGGTTATAATACACTCCTGGTGGGGGCCGGACGCGTTAAGCAAACCAAGCAACGATGAATGAGGGTGGGTGGGGGGAAAGGGAGAGAAGGGAGAAGGGGAGAAGGAAGGAAGGTAGGGAAGGGGGTTGAGGAGGGAGTTTAATTCGATCACTGATTCGAGTTAGCGAGAGCGCCAGGGAGCTCCCTACGATGCTCAAGCCGACCTTTGATCATCTGAACAATTACTGAGGATGTCAGCCACACACATGGCACAGATACGGAGAGATACCCAGGCTGATTCTGTTGTGAGGGAGGCGGCAGAGAGAGAGAGAGAGAGAGAGAGAGAGAGAGAGAGAGAGAGAGTGTGTGTGTGTGTATATATCATCCAGGGGCTTTGCAGTATAGTTGGTAAAGATGAATGTCTAACTATTACATCCAACTACTACTATTGTTACTACTACTACTACTGCTATTGCTACTACTATTACTACTACTTCTACTACTGCTCATCTACCACTACGACTAGTATGACTGCTATTACTGCTACTATTTCTACTCCAACTAATCTACCACTGCTCATCTACTACTACGACTAGTATATACGACTGCTATCACTGCTACTATTTCTACTCCAACTAATCTACCACTACTGCTACTACTACTACTACTACTACTACTTTTGCAACTACTACTGCTCTTACTTATACTATTACTGTTCATACTATTACTGCTGCTGCTACTACTACTACTACTACTACTACTACAACTACTACAACAACTACTACTACTACTTTAACTACTACTGATACAACTGCTCGTGAAAATCATATCAACTACATATACATAATCACGACACACTTGAGATTAAAGGTCGTAATCTCACATTTTAAGTTCGTCTCATCCTCATTATCACCATGGTACTACCGGCAGTTTCCAGAAATATGTACTTCCTCGTGACGTCTGAATATATATATATATATATATATATATATATATATATATATATATATATATATATATATATGTATCCCTGGGGATAGGGGAGAAAGAAAACTTCTCACGCATTCCCTGCGTGTCGTGGAAGGCGACTAAAAGGGGAGGGAGCGGGGGGCTGGAAATCCTCCCCTCTCTTGTTTTGTTTTTTTAATTTTCCAAAAGAAGGAACAGAGAAGGGGCCAGGTGAGGATATTCCCTCAGAGGCCCAGTCCTCTGATCTTAACGCTACCTCGCTAACGCGGGAAATGGCGAATAGTTTGAAAGAAAGAATATATATATATATATATATATATATATATATATATATATATATATATATATATATATATATCCTCTCTAAAGGCTAACATCTAGTGGGAAGACCAGATGGTATCAGGAGGGAGAGATATAAGGGGGGCGGTGGAAGGGGGCGACAAGCTATCAGGAGCTAAACCCTTACACACACAATGTCGGGAAAACACACAACAAATTTCCCCCTTTTTTTTTTGAAAAAATCTTCCGGTCATGATAAAGTTCGTGTGCATCGGAGTGTGAACAACGCACTCTAAGCTAATGAATACCTTTCTTTTTTTCTTTTCCTAGAGTATTAGTTTCCCCTAACGGAAGACCACGTAATAGGAGAGAAAAAAAAAAAGAAAAAAGAAATAGAAAATTCTAAAATTTTTGATTTTGATACACAATTTTTAAAAATTTCTGATATTATTCCTATTTTTTTTCATGATCACCTCAGCCTTATGGACTCCTTCTCCAGGGGGCTTGTGCAACGCAACTTCACGGCTGCGCTACAATCAGCAACAGGGAGAGGATGGACTTCTTTGGCGCGAGAGGTTCTTTGACGAGAGTGTGCCTCTGTGGCATAACATCGATGAAGGTGACCTTTTCACTCGCGGCGTAACCACAAGCAGGCTGAGTCCGGCAGCGCCTGCTTCATGGTATTGGTTGCGTATGCATAGATTATCGGTTGCGTATGCATAAATTATCGGTTGCGTATGCATAGATTATCGGTTACGTATGCATAAATTATCGGTTGCGTATGCATAGATAATCAGTTGCGTATGCATAGATTATCGGTTGCGTATGCATAAATTATCGGTTGCGCATGCATAGACAATCGGTTGCGTATGCATTGACAATGAATTGAAGTAGGGACAACGAAGAACGTAACACATATACATTAGGTATTACCTCTTCGATAATTGTGACGAGTTTGTAACTTCAAGGCAGAGAATAATCATTAGCGATCAAGAGGAGTTCTCTCCCCTTTTTCTATGTCTGTGCAGAGCATTTTCTTCCCCTTAGCATCCATTTTTCTTTTTTTTTCTCTTGTTCGCGTTATCGACAATACAAATTGGTAGGAGTCTTTGACTTGAAGGATTTAGATTACTAAGTTCCCCCAATGCTTCGGAGGGGGAGGACTCGAAATTGATCATGCAACTTGCATTACATATTTGGATAGCTATAATGAGGTGCTGAAGAGGAAAGCTGGCTGTTCTCTCTTTCTTGGTAGATTCAACAATCCGGGAGTTATGGTGCATTAGGAAAACCAAGCGCATCCTTTACCTTAAAGTCCCTTTGTATCTGAACCAGTTGGAAAGAAAAAAAAAAAAAAAAGGTGTTGGGTTCTGTCGTCCCAAATCTTGACCTGTTTTGTTTTCGGACCATTTAGAACAACTAGGCATTGTGATTCTGCAGCTACATATCTTGCGTGGTTTTCCTGCTGCCTCTACGGTTTGCGGCTCCTCCACCTTGACGTTCTGAGTCAATCCAAATACGTATTTGGCGAGGCATAGAGGCGCCATTGTGCTCCCATACCAGCTGCCTGCTGTTTTTCAAGACACAGAGTGTAACATCATCAGGATTAAGGCGATAGGGGCTCTTCCTCAGCTTGACAGCTGGGAGGAGAAGGAAGCACATCGCTCAAAAGGAACTCCTTCAACTCACAGCCACTTCTCTGGGACAGGTACACTGGGAGTTAGGGTAGATAGGGGCAGCAAAGGGGGAGGAGCTGTACCAGTTTGCGGAGCGTGTGGTCGAAGACGAGTGTTTGAGGATGAGCTTAGGACAGCGAGCAAAGTCCTTCAAGTGAGGTGCCCTTACAACTTGCGGATGGGCCTTCCTGATGCAGGCTGCAGCCTCCTCCACTATGGCTGGGGCTTGTGGTCTAGGGCCCTTCCTGAGGCAAGGAGTAGCCTCCTCCACTATGGTTGAGGCTTGGTCCAGTATGATCGAGACACTGCTCTCTGGAATATGGTTTATTCCAGAAGCTTTTCTTGCTGGTTTTGATATCTCAGGCCTTTGGTGCCGGGATGATATCAGGATCGTATTCATCTACTGAACCCCAGAGGTTCTTTGGTAGCATTTCACAGACACTGGTGTCCTGGACGCTGCACAGGAAGACGAGAAAGCTGGAATGGCGATCTGGAAGTCAGTGTGGACCCCAATACATCCAACTGTCGGTGGGTTTACTTATGTCCACAGAAAGTTGCGTGTGTGAAGGGCCTTGTGTTTCGTCAATGAAGACCTCTGTGCTTCGAAATATTCCTCCAAGTCTGTAACTGTTAGTGGATGGTGAAGACATAAGGACGTCCGTCAATATGGTTAGGTTAAACACCTGGTGAGGAGGATAAGGGCGTAGTCACTCATCGTATTGGTTATGATTTCCGTCCTTTTCGAGTCTTCCAACCTTCATATGGAAATGAGTGTGTTGGTGTAATAATAAAAGGCTCGCCGGACGGGATGCTGTCTTCCGGGTTACTCAGTGAAGCTCCTGGTGATATAACGCGCTATCAATGTGGGGTTGATGGTGATGCCCTCACATTTATGGAACGGCTGAAAGAGAGATCCCACGTTAATGCATCTCTCATGCACAAGAGTGAGGTCAGGGACTTTGTGGTGTCTGCCACGGCAGACGAAACGGGCAATGATTGCTTCGACGACGAGGCGAAACGGAGGAGGAGCAAGGGAGTTCGCCTTGCTGGACGCCCTTCAGCTACAAACACAGACTGCGATACGCTTTAACCATACGAACGAAAGGATGACGAAGAGGGAAGTCCTGATGAACTTCTCGAACAGCAAGGTCCCATCTCGCAAGACTGAAAGCCTTTCTGAAATCTGAAGTGATCATTGTGGTCTGCCGCCTCACAACCCAGTGGAATACGAGTGCCAGGTTGCCTCGGTGTCAACAGCAACATTGGCAGCCTCATCGCTGACCCTTACTTATTCCTCTCCATTTCACTCACACCCCCCCCACACACTCACACACACATACTCCTAATAATATTCAGTCTTATGGTAAAATAGAATTCGCTCTTCATGGATTCTCTTAATGGTATGTTTTCCAATACCTTCCACAAGGATAGAGCAATAATTATATTGCCCCGCCCGTCTCCACGCAAGTAACAGGCAACATTAAACAAAGAAACATGCCCAGGAAAAGTAAGAACAGACTCACCGTCAACAGAAAACGCAGGACGAATCCAACATCTGAAAAAGAAAATGAAAAAACATTCAACTAAATCATTCGCTAACAATCAGACAAGTGGCCCTTCTGCCTTAGCGCTTTAGCCACACACCTCACACCAACCAACTCTGGCTCACGAGGAAAACACTTACTATCTACACCAACCCAGGTGCTAAATCCTGAGCCACTGCTAACCCAACCATCAGCCTTCAGTCTCCCAGAGAACGTACAGACAAACTCGTCTATCAGCCACAGAACAACCACACTCGTGGAGAAGGACAGTTATGAAAAGCCTGAGCAAAATACTGACTGACACAACTGCCCAACTATTTTACAACTAGTGAAGGAGGACTTAAATAAACCATCCTACAACAGTTCCCTCACAATATTTCAAACCTTCACATGCAACACTGTAGCCCAACGGCAACCTAAACTCTTACACTTTCCCAAGCTCTTACACCTTCCCAAGCTACTACACCTTCCCAAGCTCCTACACCTACCCAAGCACACTTCTGACTACAAGACAACAAACGTCTGGAAACTTACCAGCATAATAGTACCCGTCCTGAAACCCATCGAGATCACACAAGTCCCACTTTTCATACCAGCCTCATATCGCTCGCTGTCTTCAGTGTCCATATTCCACGGAAACTAGTCCACAAAAGAACCAACCAGAATGTCACATATATTCACATACACACCATGGCCTCAGTCCCACTCGCTCCGCTATTACACCGCACACAAACCTCACAAAAAACATTTTGGACTAACAAAACACGGTTTTGGACGGCTTCAACCAACTTCACTCCCGAAGAAAATTAACGACAATAAATATAAACATATGGACCTACATGACGCATTCACGGGACACCCGGGTCAAATGCATGGGTTCGAATCCTGGTTGCGGTAGTCGGTCCACAGTCAACCCAGCTGTTCATCCTGACCTCGTGGTTTCTCGATGATAAAGGTACCTGATATAGGATTTTATAATATATATATATATATATATATATATATATATATATATATATATATATATATATATATATATACATACATGGATTATGAATTATATAGTTACAAAAAGTCTTTCGAATTCGAACCCCTGTGGACGTGGGCCGTGGGTTTCAGAGCGAATTTTGACGTTATCGGGACCGACAGGTTTAATTTTGGAGCCTTCCACACAGACCAGACTGGTCTCGTGCCATGAGTTCCACACAGAACCAAACTGGTTCACACATAGCACAGTTTAAATCCAGTTCAGGATCCATGTCACTGCGAGGTCACGCTCTGAGCATCGTCTGCTGTGCATGTCACTGCGAGGTCATGCTCTGAGCATCGTCTGCTGTGCATGTCACTGCTACATCATGCTCTGAGCATCGTCTGCTGTGCATGTCACTGCTACATCATGCTCTGAGCATCGTCTGCTGTGCATGTCACTGCTAGATCACGCTCTGAGCATCGTCTGCTGTGCATGTCACTGCTACGTCACGCTCTGAGCATCGTCTGCTGTGCATGTCACTGCTACATCATGCTCTGAGCATCGTCTGCTGAGCAGAAAACCTTACTGTATTCCATACATGAAAGCTTACATCAGTTCATCTTTCCTTTCCAACAATCACAAGGCATCTACTGTCTCATTCCTCCTGGCATATCTCATTTTTTCCTTCGGTATAAAGTTCAATTTTAATTTCGAGACACATCTTTCTCCTGTATAGCTATATGATCGAGACACATCTTTCTCCTGTATAGCTATATGATCATGACCTTCGTCAAAGACCATCAGGTCTTGTGTTATCTGTCCTTCCCATGTACTGTCCTCCAGCAGATAACCTCGTCATAGACCACCAGGCCTCCTGTCATCCGTCCTTCCCACAATACTCCTAGGTGTACACGTACTGACTGAAATACAAATATATTGTGTTGTCACGTCACTGACGTGGTCTTTCACGAGATGGGAAGCAATACTAAATTTTCTTTTACTTTCCCTCGAAACACCTTTTCTCGCAAGTACTCCCACTGAGACTTAACATTCATCAACCATGTTTATGCTCGGGCATAAAGCAGGTAGGCCCGGGGGTTTTCAGCTCACAACAAAGGAGTTTAATGGTAGATATATTAGCGCGCGCTGGCTACGATGTTATACCAATAAAATTTTCGCCCCCCCCCCCGCCTCTGTCGTATTTTTCTATCAGAATACTACGGTGTGTTCAAGCCTCCGGAGTGTTTTTATGCCAGGATAAGGGATAGGGGAGAAAGAATACTTCCCACGTATTCCCTGCGTGTCGTAGAAGGCGACTAAAAGGGGAGGGAGCGGGTGGCTGGAAATCCTCCCCTCTCGTTTTTTTTTTTAATTTTCCAAAAGAAGGAACAGAGAAGGGGGTCAGGTGAGGATATTCCCTCTAAGGCCCAGTCCTCTGTTCTTAACGCTACCTCGCTAATGCGGGAAATGGCGAATAGTATGAAAGAAAGATAACTTGGCGTGCTCACCGTGGACGGTGGGAACACGCCATGGAAGGCTCTGTGGACGGAGGAAGAGGACACCGCTTGCCCACTTCTTTTGGTAAGGGGGGAGGGGGGTTGAGGGTAACTCGTTACCGAAGGTTTCCCGTAGGGAGAGGGTGGGAGAGAGGGAGGGAGAGAGAAAGCGTTACTCCCACACTTTTGGGGGTGGTGGCGAACACGTTACCGAAGGCCTCCTGTGGGACGGAGAGAGAGAGAGAGAGAGAGAGAGAGAGAGAGAGAGAGAGAGAGAGAGAGAAAGAGTTACTCCCACACTGTGGGTGAAGGGGAAACACGCTCTCGAAGGTCCTGCCAAGGTAAAAAATAACCAAACCAGCAGGTGTTTTTTTTTTTCTCTCTCTTTTTTGCTTGCTGGGTCGAGGTGGTTGCTTGGTGCTGGGGATGGGCACAGGGAGATGATAACACATCGGTCGTTGCTACTCTGTTGCCCATCACTGGGTGGTAGCGCCCGCGTGAGGCTGTCATCTTCATGTGGGATGCAGAAATCGTAAAGGGAGAATTGTCGTGACAGTCAACACCTAAGACTAGCAGTAACGCAGTATAAGATATAGCTTATAGTTATGGTTTTATATTAGGAAATACGATTTAGTCCAGCTCTCTCTCTCTCTCTCTCTCTCTCTCTCTCTCTCTATATATATATATATATATATATATATATATATATATATCCCTGGGGATAGGGGAGAAAGAATACTTCCCACGTATTCCCTGCGTGTCGTAGAAGGCGACTAAAAGGGAAGGGAGCGGGGGGCTGGAAATCCTCCCCTCTCGTTTTTAATTTCCCAAAAGAAGGAACAGAGAAGGGGGCCAAGTGAGGATATTCCCTCAAAGGCTCAGTCCTCTGTTCTTAACGCTACCTTGCTAACGCGGGAAATGGCGAATAGTATGAATATATATATATATATATATATATATATATATATATATATATATATTATCCCTGGGGATAGGGGAGAAAGAATACTTCCCACGTATTCCCTGCGTGTCGTAGAAGGCGACTAAAAGGGGAGGGAGCGGGGGGCTGGAAATCCTCCCCTCTCTTTTTTTTTTTTTTTTTCCAAAAGAAGGAACAGAGAATTGGGCCAGGTGAGGGTATTCCCTCAAAGGCCCAGTCCTCTGTTCTTAACGCTACCTCGCTAATGCGGGAAATGGCGAATAGTTTGAAAAAAAGAAAAGAAAGATATATATATATATATATATATATATATATATATATATATATATATATATATATATATATATATATATGTTACATATACGAAAGAGGACGTCACATATCACACACTGAAACAGGACTCTCTATATACTTCGCGAAAAGAAAGAGAAAAAAATGAATATCTATTCCTGTGAAAATTCTAACTTCAGTTGGATCCATTACCCGCCATGTAAACATGTACTACATATGAGTTCTTCATGTATGTTCTCCACACACGTGTTCTACACAAGTTCTTCACACATATATATACAGTTCTCCCACATACGTTCTCCACACAAGTTCTTCACATACTATATTCTCCACCCACACACAGTACGTTCACCAAATGAGTTCTTCCACACGTGTTCTCCAACACATCTTCATCCACACACACGTTCACCAGACATGGGTTCTTCCGCACGTGTTCTCTACACCCACACACTGAACGTTCCACACACACAAGTTCTTCCACACGTGTTCTCCACACCCACACACTGCACGTCCCCTACACACAAGTTCTTCCACACGTGTTCACCACACCCACACACTGCACGTTCCCCCCCCCCCTGCACGTTCCCCCACACATACAAGTTCTTCCACACCGTGTTCTCCACACCCACACACTGCACGTTTCCCCCCACACACAAGTTCTTCCACACGTGTTCTTCACACCCACACACTGCACGTCCCCACACACACAAGTTCTTCCACATGTGTTCTCCACACCCACACACTGCACGTTTCCCCCCCCCCCCCACACACACAACTTCTTCCACACCGTGTTCACCACATCCACACACGGCACGTTCCCCCCTCCCCCTCGCCCCCCAACACACACAAGTTCTTCCACACGTGTTCTCCACACCCACCCACCCACACACTGCACCACTTTTCCACAACAGAGGTCCCTCTACCAACCCAGCCTGACCCTGAACCCACCGACACACACACACCCCATCTACTCCCTCCCTTGTGCGACAATGTTATGTAAATCCCCCAACATCCTTTGTTCATTTGGTTCCTGAGATCCCGAAGCTCCTGCGTGGCACCACTACGTATAGGGAAGGACACACACACACACACACCCACACACCCCCCCTACACTGTACCATAATACTGATGATCGCTATTAGTCTGCGTCTGATCCAGCCTCGGCAGCATTGTTCCCCCAAGCCAGACACCTGAGCCACTCTCTCTCTCTCTCTCTCTCTCTCTCTCTCTCTCTCTCTCTCTCTCTCTCTCTCTCTCTCTCTATTGCACCTCTTGCACCAACCTTCCCATATACACACACACATATATACACCAGCCACTACCACCACCACCACCTCCTTCTATATATATATATATACACTCTCTCTCTCTCTCTCTCTCTCTCTCTCTCTCTCTCTCTCTCTCTCTCTCTCTCTCTCATGTCATGCCCTTCGTAATAAATGCTTTCCTTATCTTTTCAATCCTCACTGTTTTTCCATTTCCTTTATTTTTCTCTCTGTGGGGGAGAAACTGACTATATATATATATATATATGTATATATATATATATATATATATATATATATATATATATATATATATATATATATATATATATATATATATATATATCCCCTTTCTAGACTTGATAATCATTGACTTCAATGATCTACCTCAACAAATCCCTTCATATCTTTCTCTTAATTTCATTCTCTTTATTTCACAAACATTACTGATCTCACTGTGCAAACTCCTGTTTTTCCCTATATATATATATATATATATATATATATATATATATATATATATATATATATATATATATATACTTCCCCCTTGTCCCTACGATCTCCCTTTCACGAACACCTCTCTATTTCAATTAAGGACTAGCCTTGATGTAGACTTTGGCCCGTGACTGGAGCCTCCAACGTAAATAATATTATATATATATATATATATATATATATATATATATATATATATATATATATATATATATATATATATATATACCAATGAGTGATCACTGTTAAGTGTGTTACAGGGAGAGAGATTTTACGCTCGCGTTGCCCCATTTAATTTGTGTGTGTGTGTGTGTGTGTGTGTAAAAGGACACCCTGATCACTGTATTCCTACAGTATATTTTCCCTCATTAAAGTTCTCCTGATGTTCCCTCTGTGTGTGTGTGTGTGTGTGTGTGTGTGTGTGTGTGTGACTCACCCTCACCAAGATTAAGCACTCAGACTCATTGCTGATCCTCTGCCTCTTGTCTCCCCTTCAATAGCCCCTCACTGCCTCCCCTCACACTCGACCGTTCCCTCATGTCTCTCACGCCAGGGGTCTCGCTTCTCGTTCCCATCACAGAGTCTCTCAGCTGCCTCACCTCCTCATCGTCTCTGGTTCCCATCAGTGTCTAATGCCCTTCACCACCTCATTCCTCAGGTCCCCATCACCGTCTAATGCCCCTCACCACCTCATTCCTCAGGTCCCCATCACCGTGTAATGCCCCTCACCACCTCATTCCTCAGGTCCCCATCACCGTCTAATGCCCCTAACCACCTCATTCCTCAGGTCCCCATCACCGTCTAATGCCCCTCACCACCTCATTCCTCTGGTCCCCATCACCGTGTAATGCCCCTCACCACCTCATTCCTCAGGTCCCCATCACCGTGTAATGTGCCTCACAGCAGACGTTCCCTCTGTTGTCTTTCCCTCGCTTTCCTCTCCACTTCCCTTCGCCCGCCCTGATCCCGTTTTCCTTTCGCTTTACTGTCCTCCCTCTTTGTCAGCGTTTTATTACCTTCCTTTGTCACATCGCTTCCGCCACTCCCCTCCCAGGCCAAGCGAAGCCCCTCCTCCTCCTCCTCTCCCTGACCACCCACCCACTCTTCTCTCTCTCTCTCTCTCTCTCTCTCTCTCTCTCTCTCTCTCTCTCTCTCTCTCTCTGTCTTTCTCTCTCTCTCTCTCTCACCCACCCTCTAGGGCATACCCCTAAGGTTCCTTCACTCACCATCAATATTTATACTGGTTTGGATAAACACACGGGCGGTCAGCGCGCACCTCTTCCTTCAAGGCTCCTCCTCCTCCTCCTCCTCCTCCTCCTCCTCTTCCTCCTCCTCCTCCGAACGACAAATCCTTCGCCACAGTTTTACACCCAGGGTTCCAGGTCTCTGTGGCCGAGGGAGGGAGGGAACAGCCCAGCCCCTTCTCCGGGACCAGCCCTCCACCCCTCTACTAAATTAAGAGTTTGTTGTAACGCTGGTGTTGTTTGAAACTGAACTAAATTCTCTTAGCTGCGAGTATAGTTCCCAATGAAGAATTAATAGAGATACAGCGCTGGTGGCTGCTTCATGTGAGAAACTGCAGAAGCTGGTGACTGAGTTTGGTAAAGTGTGTGAAAGAGGAAAGTTAAGAGTAATGCAGTTTCGTGTAATGATCACATCATCAGGTGGCGACGTGATCGTTACACGAAAGTGCACTTGGGAACTCATCGTGCTTCATTTTCCCCGTGGTTATCAACAAAGACTAGATCACACGCACCACTGTGGCCAACTGCAATACATGTATGGTGGACACAGCCATTAATCCACTCTGTATGATGTATACTACAAACATTCCATTTATCAAGTGGTTCCATATGCTGTCATGTGTCCTAGGTATACCTTTCACGCTAACATTAATCTTATACGCACTGTATAAACTGCTCAGCGGGTGTTCAGTCGTTATCTTCCAAGTTCTTTTGTGAGGAATGAGAGAGATGCGGATACAGGAGTACCAACACAGCGCTTTACTGGACGAGAGCAAAGGGATACGAGCTGAGACAAGCAGAGCTCGGAGAGGCAAGAAGGTGGAATGGAGGTGACACTGTGGGTTGGCAATCTACCCGTGGCGTTGTAGTATGTGCGGGTGGTAAGGCAAGAGAGGGAGGCATGGTTGCCGGGTCTCGTGGAGCTTCTGCAGAAGCGAGGATGTATTTCCAATGTCACGAGTGAGTGAACGGTCACCGGTTGTGCTGCAGGAGGGCGTGACCATATCGTAACATGGTCTATCGTGGACATCGCACAGTCTACACACTACCAGGTCCGCCTAAGACGCATGATGTCTTCTCCAGATGTCAGGGGTTCCTCCCCTCTGAATCGTTGCTTCTCCTGTGCCCAGGTTGGATCCATCCATGTATCGGGTTATCACTGTTGCTTCTGGTGCGGTTCTAGCTCAACGTAGTTCTTAGTACTCGACGGAGTCAAATAAAAAATAGTCTGACTTATCATTTCTCGTAATCTGACCTCAAGACTTGACCCACGATTTAACCTACTTTGTTGGTTTCCCTCGCTAGTTACATCTTAGTCCTCTGAAGATGTGGTAATACACGAAAGCGCTCACGATTCTCGTGTTTCTTTTTCTTATTGGTACCTAAATCATCGGCCAGCCTTGAAGGGAAGATGAACAGCTGGGTGAACTATGGACTGACTGCTACGATCAGGATTCGAACCTGGGCTAGCCTGTGAATGCGTCATGGTCAGCAACGCTAATCGCTCCTCCACGAAGGTCTACAGGGCTAACATCATGCAGTTATGGTAACCAATTGTCATCACGTGGCTACCTGTGATAACCAACGATAACTGACTACTGTCATGTGGTTATATGCGGTAACCAATTGTAGTTGTTTGGCCGAATGTGATAACAAACTTATGTGGTTATGTATATGTGATAACCAACATCGTGTGCTTATAACTAACCGACATTATGTGCTTATTTCTCATAACCCACCAAAGTCACATAGTTCCATGTGATAACTCTTAACTGACTGATAACGTCATCAATTTCTTAATTTTCTCATCTGTCAGCTTCGAGGAGATTGGCCCACGTCTTCAATAAAGCCAGTGTGATCACCGTGGGGCCCGGCCCCCACCAGATGTGGGTCAACATGTCGAGCTGTATTGAGCAATAAGGTTTATGACCTCATTATGTTGTCTGATCCTCTTCATTATGTTCTCTGATCCTTCCTATACAGAGGAGCAATAAAACTGTAACTCGAGGTCTATGTCACCGAAGCAACTGTTTCTCGGAATTTTTGGTTTGGTTCGTTCGGCCTGTGTGTGTGTGTGTGTGTGTGTGTGTGTGTGTGTGTGTGTGTGTGTGTGTGTGTGTTTTGGCAGCAGTACTTGCAAACATATTCAGTTAAAAAAGACCATATTTTTTCGCTGCTGTTGTTTTTTTTCATCAAATTCTTTCTGGTTTTCTCAAAGCTGCGTAACATCTCTTTTCACATGGTTGGGGAGACTGCGTTAAAGACACACCTCCACGAAGAGTTTCGAAGTGACTCCATCAAAATCATCTTCAGGAGCGAGTGGAGAGGTCGGTGGAGCAGCTGGGAATGACTTCCGATGTGGTTGAACAATACCAGCAAGCAGACGTGCACTGCGCGCTCATTGGCTGTGCCGCAATGCTGGGGCATGGACCAGTAGGATCCTTACTGTCTTCGACCGTATTTTCGGGTCACTGATTTTTGGTTATTGTTGCATTGACAACTGGCGCTGAGGCGACTTGTAGACGTCCCGTGTCGTGTTCATGGTGTCGTACCCTTGTAGATTTAACAAACATGTCTCCTATGAGGACAGTGGTATGATTCTTAGAAGAAGTTTGATGGAGCCTTCCTGTTGGTGTTGCGTAAGTCACAGTATAATAGCAAGGGGTTCGCACAACCTCCCCGGATCAACCTGGTTCGAGTACAACCCTGGGGTTCGCCAGCTAACCTCTGGTACTCAAAAAAACCTAGTTCCAGTTCAAACCCTGGGGTTCGCCAGCTAACCTAAGTTGATCCCATAGGCCCCGTGTTTAATTTCTCTCTCGATACGTTTAACCCATGGGACATTGAGTCGTTTCTTGTACGACAGCGTGAACGTTTTTCAAACATTTCTCTTTACGCTGGAGTTATGAACCCACTCAGATGGGGAGGCAGCCATCTCCCGACTGCCTGTTGCATATAATGAATCATGATCATATTTTTCTTTTCTTCCTCTCGTACATCACAGTGCGCTGTGTCCTTCTTTACAAAACGTTTCGTTTTCGCAAAGGTGATGGCATTCCACGTGGATTTTTCTTTCCTTGACCGTCCGGCTAACGTTGTCCCGAAACGTTTCCAATCGCTGATATCATCTCTCTCTCTCTCTCTCTCTCTCTCTCTCTCTCTCTCTCTCTCTCTCTGCCTCTGAAGGTTTTACGATTATGTGATCAATGGATAATCCTTTCTTTCCCTCCCTCCTCCGCTCCTCCATCCCTCCCTGCCTGTAGGCATCTAAAAAAACAAAAAAAAAAAAAAAAATAAAAATCTTACGCTATCTGACGTCCACTTTGAGAGTGGAGGGAACGCATGCTGAAATAGATGAGGAGGGGGAAGGCGGGGGGGACGAGGTGCTGTGTATATGAAGACCATGTTGCGACGCGTCTCTTTGCAACCGTGGTCTTTCCCCTCCCCATGTGTGGCCAATATGGTGTGGGCAATATAAGACATAAGGCAAGGATACACACCAGACTTGGTATGCTTTAGGGCGGGTAAGGATGTAGTGGTGGACGGGGGGATGGTCAATTTCAAAGCGCCTTCTGTTACAAGCGGAGCGACTTGGGTGAGCCAAGAAACTCTTCGAAGACTCTCTTCTTTTCGCCGGCCAAAAATGATGATCCTTCCGTTGCTCTGGCATTGAAATCACAACTTCCTCTCCACGGCTGTCGTGGCTATACACTACACACACACACATACACACACTAGTCATACAAGGAACAGAGAAGTGGGCCAAGTGAGGATGTTCCCTCTAAGGCTCACAGTCCACTGTTCTTACCGTTACCTCGCT
Source organism: Panulirus ornatus (assembly GCF_036320965.1). Taxonomy (NCBI): domain Eukaryota; kingdom Metazoa; phylum Arthropoda; class Malacostraca; order Decapoda; family Palinuridae; genus Panulirus; species Panulirus ornatus. Next base: position 50,888,558 of record NC_092232.1, read on the forward strand.
AACGCGGGAAATGGCGAATATGTATATATATATATATATATATATATATATATATATATATATATATATATATATATATATATATATATTGGATATTAGAGAACTACAGTTGTACGTAATCACATCTCGAAAGCAAATTTTTCGAAATTTGTTTTCTATCACAGAAAACAGTGCACGCCCTTAGAGCGAAGGCCGTCGGAAGTATCGAGAATAGAGAGAGAGAGAGAGAGAGAGAGAGAGAGAGAGAGAGAGAGAGAGAGAGAGAGAGTCTCTTTCCCTATATGCATCCATTAAATCCCGTTTTCTGTTCCTTTGATGCAATAAACATTCAAATCAAATGATTTGGTAAACACGAGTAAATGTGGCGCCACCGCTGGCTGGGCTCCACCCGCGTACAAGGTCACATTATTTACAGTAATCATCATACGCAACGCCGGTTTCGCGTAACAAATGGATACGCACAAGTCATGCTGAAATGTAGGGGGATGACATGAGCCATAGGGGCTATTTTCGAGACCTTCAATATGCCAGGAGAGCCCCAACTGGTCTCTGTTTAACTAGAGAGAGGGTAGAGGGGATGCGATCTGGGGAACCCGAGTTTCCACGTCTACCTCGAGAGCCATGGGCTAGACCATTTCCCACGAGCCTTCTTTCTTATGGAGATCAAAAGCTCTCACATTGATCGACTCATCATCCCAATCCTCTCTCTCTCTCTCTCTCTCTCTCTCTCTCTCTCTCTCTCTCTCTCTCTCTCTCTCTCTCTCTCACACACACACACACACACACACACGTAATTGACCCTAATTCTTTAGAAATTCAACTGCACAACCATCCACTCCAGCCGCCTTGCCACACTTCATCTTCCGCGAGGCTTTCACCACCTCTTCTCTTTTCACCAAACCACTCTCTATGACTCTCTCACTTCGCACACTACTACATCTGCCACCCTATCATCAAACACAATCTAGGTCTTCAAAATACTCACTTCACCCCCTTACCTCATCACTATCTGTCACCATTTCACCCCCCTTCACTTATGTTCCCACACCATTAACTTCCAATAAAATACCTTCTAATTCTCTTTGTGAAACACCCAAGACACTGCAGGCCAGAACCATCTGTACTACTGATAATACAGGTACTGGACACTGCAGGCCAGAACCATCTGTTCTACTGATAATACAGGTACTGAACACTGCAGGCCAGAACCATCTGTACTACTGATAATACAGGTACTGGACACTGCAGGCCAGAACCATCTGTGCCACTGGTAATAGAGGTACTGGGAACTACGGTAACAAGAACTTGGCTAGAATCTCAGAACTCCAGCTGAATGGAAATATACATAGCGCTATGCAACACATACATCCAATAATACATATACATATAAAAGGAGACACATACATTTATATATACATACAAGAGTTGCGGGAATTAATCGACGAGAGGAAGAAATAAATCGTCTCATGTTATCTCTTCATACAATAGGAGTGTTGAAGGCATCGAACAAACACCACCTCCCTGAGCACAACCATTCCTTCGTCTCGCTTCCGATGCGCCTTATATATACACACACACACACACACACATAAATATATATATATATATATATATATATATATATATATATATATATATATATATATTTTTATACTATTCGCCATTTCCCGCATTAGCGAGGTAGCGTTAAGAACAGAGGACTGAGCCTTTGAGGGAATATCCTCACTTGGCCCCCTTCTCTGTGCCTTCTTTTGGAAAATCAAAAATGAGAGGGGAGGATTTCCAGCCCCCCGCTCCCTACCCTTTTAGTCGCCTTCTACGACACGCAGGGAATGCGTAGGAAGTATTCTTTCTCCCCTATCCCCAGGGATATAGATAGAGTTGTGCTGGAAATGAGATGTTTGAGGACAATATGCGGTGTGAGATGGTTTGATCGAGTAAGTAATGAAAGGATAAGAGAGATGTGTGGTAATATAAAGAGTGTGGTTGAGAGAGCAGAAGAGGGTGTTTTGAAATGGTTTGGTCACATGGAGAGAATGAGTGATGAAAGATTGGCAAAGAGGATTTATGTGTCAGAGGTGGAGGGAACGAGGAGAAGTGGGAGACCAAACTGGAGGTGGAAAGATGGAGTGAAAAAGATTTTGAGGGATCGGGGCCTGAACATGCAGGAGGGTGAAAGGCGTGCAAGGAATAGAGTGAATTGGAACGATATGGTATACCGGGTTCGACGTGCTGTCAATGGATTGAACCAGGGCATGTGAAGCGTCCGGGGTAAACCATGGAAAGTTTTGTGGGGCCTGGATGTGGAAAGGGAGCCGTGGTTTCGGTGCATTATACATGACAGCTAGAGACTGAGTGTGAACGAATGTGGCCTTTGTAGTCCGTAGCGCTACCTCGCACACATGAGGGGGGGAGGGGGCTGTCATTTCATATGTAGCGGTGTGGCGACGGGAATGAATAAGGGCAGACAGTATGAATTATGTACATGTGTATATATGTATATGTTTGTGTGTATATATATGTATACGTTGAGGTGTACAGGTATGTATATATGCGTGTGTGGATGTGTATGTATATACATGTGTATGTAGGTGGGTTGGGCCATTCTTTCGTCTGTTTCCTTGCGCTACGTCGCTAACGCGGGAGAGAGCGACAAAGCAAAATAAATATATATATATATATATATATATATATATATATATATATATATATATATATATACACCGTACTGCAAATTACTAGCGTCTTATCTGTGTTAATCCAAACTACAAAGAAAAAAGTGATAATTTTCAGGCATTTTCGCTCAGTGTTTGTGTGTGTGTGTTATGCCGATTTAAGAAGAAGAAAAAAAAAAATAGATGGAAGAATTCATAAGAGTTCTCTTATCCGTAAAGTGTGTTCGGATCAAGACAATGAATTCCCCGCACGAGAGGAAAGTATTGGAACATTTTAAGAGGCTTTATGGCCTCCTGCGAGAGCTTCTGATAATGGAGGGATATCTCTGTCGATAACACCAGTTATTCCCCCTTTTTACTTAAAGGCAAAGTCACGAGATTAAAGAAAGAAAGAAAGAAAGAGAGAAAGAAAGAAAAAGAGGATTCTTCTTGATTTGGTAAATGTGTTGAATATCTGTGTGATTTCTCTATATATATTCTCTCTCTCTCTCTCTCTCTCTCTCTCTCTCTCTCTCTCTCTCTCTCTCTCTCTCTCTCTCTTCTCTCGATATTCAATTTTAATTTTTTGAATTTAATTTCGTGTTGGAGAGAGAGAGAGAGAGAGAGAGAGAGAGAGAGAGAGAGAGAGAGAGAGAGAGAGAGAGAGAAAGAGAGAGAGAGAGAGAATGTGCTCCCGACTGCAAACCTCACTCTCTCTCTCTCTCTCTCTCTCTCTCCCCTCCCTCCCTCCCCATCCCTCTCCCGCCAAGAAACCTATAAAAGCCATAAGGGGAGAGGAGAGGGGAGAGGGGGAAGGGGGGGAAGAGGTAAAAAAAAAAAAAAAAAGAAGTAAAATCCATCAAAGGATCTGAACCAGTTGTTCAAATAAGGTCGCATCAGAAATCCTGCTAAAGCGATGCTCAAATGTCTTTTCACGTCTATTGAAAAATCTGGATGGGAGCAAGCAGAGTAGGATTTGAGAGAGAGAGAGAGAGAGAGAGAGAGAGAGAGAGAGAGAGAGAGAGAGAGAGAGAGAGAGAGAGTATTTCGTGGAGGTTTGAGATTTCCCTCCGTAGAATAGCATTATATTCCTTGCGAGTTCGTGGTGTGGATTCTACCGCTGAGATGATCAGTCTGGTAGATATATATATATATATATATATATATATATATATATATATATATATATATATATATATATATATATATCTACCAATGGGATTATTATGGTAGATATATATATCTACCACTGGGGTTATTCTGGTGGATACTTATCTACCACTAGGATTATTCTGGTAGATACTTATCTACCACTAGGATTATTCTGGTAGATACCTATCTACCACTGGGATTATTCTGGTAGATACACATCCACCACCGGCATCATCTCATATACATCTACTACTGGAATCATCCGCCAAGATACACACACACATCTACTACCGGGATTAACCACCAGATCCAAATCTACCACTGGGATGAACTGGGATAGACATCTACCAGTGGGATGAACGAGCCATATATACACAGCGGGAATCAGCCATCATACAGAGGGCTCCCTTGATGTACTTGGATACGAGGTTAACAAGCGCGTTAACAAGCCTACCCTAAATGGCCAAACTGCCCTCACTTATTGAACTCCCTAAATTCCTCTAATACCAATTGAACTCCCCAAAATTCCTCTAATACCAATTGGAACCACGAATGACTCAAAATGGTACAAGAGAAGGACACAAAAATGTGGGGGAAGAACTGACAGACTACATATATATATATATATATATATATATATATATATATATATATATATATATATATATATATATATATATATATTATCTATTTTGCTTTGTCGCTGTCTCCCGCGTTAGCGAGGTAGCGCAAGGAAACAGACGAAAGAAATGGCTCAACCCACCCCCATACACATGTATATACATACGTCCACATACGCAAATATACATACCTACACAGCTTTCCATGGTTTACCCCAGACGCTTCACATGCCTTGATTCAATCCACTGACAGCACGTCAACCCCGGTATACCACATCGCTCCAATTCACTCTATTCCTTGCCCTCCTTTCACCCTCCTGCATGTTCAGGCCCCGATCACACAAAATCTTTTTCACTCCATCTTTCCACCTCCAATTTGGTCTCCCTCTTCTCCTCGTTCCCTCCACCTCCGACACATATATCCTCTTGGTCAATCTTTCCTCACTCATTCTCTCCATGTCCCCAAACCATTTCAAAACACCCTCTTCTGCTCTCTCAACCACGCTCTTTTTATTTCCACACATCTCTCTTACCCTTACGTTACTTACTCGATCAATCCACCTCACACCACACATTGTCCTCAAACATCTCATTTCCAGCACATCCATCCTCCTGCGCACAACTCTATCCATAGCCCACGCCTCGCAACCATACAACATTGTTGGAACCACTATTCCTTCAAACATACCCATTTTTGCTTTCCGAGATAATGTGCTCGACTTCCACACATTCTTCAAGGCTCCCAGAATTTTCGCCCCCTCCCCCACCCTATGATCCACTTCCGCTTCCATGGTTCCATCCGCTGACAGATCCACTCCCAGATATCTAAAACACTTCACTTCCTCCAGTTTTTCTCCATTCAAACTCACCTCCCAATTGACTTGACCCTCAACCCTACTGTACCTAATAACCTTGCTCTTATTCACATTTACTCTTAACTTTCTTCTTTCACACACTTTACCAAACTCAGTCACCAGCTTCTGCAGTTTCTCACATGAATCAGCCACCAGCGCTGTATCATCAGCGAACAACAACTGACTCACTTCCCAAGCTCTCTCATCCCCAACAGACTTCATACTTGCCCCTCTTTCCAAAACTCTTGCATTCACCTCCCTAACAACCCCATCCATAAACAAATTAAACAACCATGGAGACATCACACACCCCTGCCGCAAACCTACATTCACTGAGAACCAATCACTTTCCTCTCTTCCTACACGTCCACATGCCTTACATCTATTCTGTTTTGCCGTTGTCTCCCGCGTTAGCGAGGTAGCGCAAGGAAACAGTCGAAAGAAATGGCCGAACCCACCCACATACACATGTATATACATACACGTCCACACACGCCAATATGCATACCTATACTTCTAGCATTGGCAATAAGTCTCCCTTGAGGATTGACCAGAGTGTTAAAAAAGAAAGAAAGAGAAAGGAAAAGTGAATTACAGTAATATGTGAATGTTCATCATCCTGCTTCCGCTGGAGGGGGGGGTGGTGGTGGGAGAGAGAGAGAGAGAGAGAGAGAGAGAGAGAGAGAGAGAGAGAGAGAGAGATGGGGGCCCTCCTCCTCTCCTCCTCTCCCTCCCCCAGCAACTAAATGTTTTTAGGGTGGGATGGGTAGAGAGGAGGCCCCCCCTCCCCCCACTCTCTCTCTCTCTCTCTCTCTCTCTCTCTCTCTCTCTCTCTCTCTCTCTCTCTCTCTCTCTCTCCTACGTCCGTCCGTCCCCCCACCCCCCCATCCCATCCACCCCACCCCCCACCCAGAGCAACTAAATGTTTTTCCAATCATCTACTCTGGCCCCAGCCCCGCGGGGCGAGAGACCCAGTACTACTTGATAACTGATGAACGACAGAATGATGGACTCTGGCGTGACGTGGTCGGGGCGGGGCGGGGCGGGGCAAGGGTGGGGGTGGGGTAGGGGGAGGGGTTTGGGTGCTGGGGGGGGGGGGGATTGGGTGGTTGAACCCGGTGGCAATTATCGGGGAAAAACAAATTCATATATGAAGCGAGAATTGATAGAGGACGAACCATTTGATAATTTGAAAATCAGTTTTGAAAATGGGAAGCAGGGAAGCTGTTGGTTTATTAATGCCAAATTTGACTATGTCTTTTCGTATTTCCATTTTCTTTTTTTTTGGGGGGGGCTAGTTATTTCTGACAATTTTAGTAATGTATGCCTTTGTCTAAGTTGATAATTTCTGTAGAACAGGATCATTCTTGATTAACACACGTTCAAAAGCTAATGTGCTCAACATACATACATAATAAAAATAAAAAGACGTACATATATATACTTATATACGTACATATACACAAACACACACATAAGTACATATTATACACACACACACACACACACACACACACACATCTGGCTTAGGCTGGGGCGCGTGTGTATGCACACACACACAAGAGTAAAGACATCGTACATATACACAAGGTTAAGAGACGGGGCAACACGTGTGTAAAACTCTCCCCGTAACACACACACACACACACACACACACACATCCTCTGGCATAAAAAGTTCCAACGAAGAGCGGTTTCATATATATATATATATATATATATATATATATATATATATATATATATATATATATATATATATATATATTTTTTTTTTTTTTGTCGCAGTCTCCCGCGTTTGCGAGGTAGCGCAAGGAAACAGACGAAAGAAATGGCCCAACCCACCCCCATACACATGTATATACATACGTCCACACACGCAAATATACATACCTACACAGCTTTCCATGGTTTACCCCAGACGCTTCACATGCCCTGATTCAATCCACTGACAGCACGTCAACCCCGGTATACCACATCGATCCAATTCACTCTATTCCTTGCCATCCTTTCACCCTCTTGCATGTTCAGGCCCCGATCACACAAAATCTTTTTCACTCCATCTTTCCACCTCCAATTTGGTCTCCCACTTCTCGTTCCCTCCACCTCCGACACATATATCCTCTTGGTCAATCTTTCCTCACTCATTCTCTCCATGTGCCCAAACCATTTCAAAACACCCTCTTCTGCTCTCTCAACCACGCTCTTTTTATTTCCACACATCTCTCTTACCCTTACGTTACTTACTCGATCAAACCACCTCACACCACACATTGCCCTCAAACATCTCATTTCCAGCACATCCATCCTCCTGCGCACAACTCTATCCATAGCCCACGCCTCGCAACCATACAACATTGTTGGAACCACTATTCCTTCAAACATACCCATATATATATATATATATATATATATATATATATATATATATATATATATATATATATATATATATATGACACCATTAATCACCCTATAATATATATATAAATGAAATGAAACCATTAATCACAATTGTCGAAGCGTTTGCACTTGTCTCTTAAATAATGTGAAACAAGTTTTATTGTCTTCCATTGGTGTTACCGGATTCCGCCTGCTCAAGGTCACACCGCGAGTGAAGAGTCACTTTTGGCGAGGCTGTATCACTGGGAATACCAGACACTCTCACCTTAGATAGATTCCCAATCCAAAAAGGAGTCTACCTTTCCCTGCTAATGGGGGCAGCGCAGCCTTGGGCCTCAGAAGACTTTAAAGAATAAAGGTTTTGGGTGACACCAGGAGGCACCCCCCTCCCCTCACTCACTCTCTCCCACACAGAAAACGGTCCTGGGGTAATTACAAATAAATAGAACCGTCTTTCATCCTATTTACTGGCGTCTCTCCATGAACTGAACTAACTTTTTTTGTCTCCAGTTTTTGGTCTCCTGTCTCCCTGTTTTTGGTCTCCTGTCTCCCTGTTTTTGGTCTCCTGTCTCCCTTGAACTGTCCAGCTGTCTTGTTGTCTTTCACACGACTCGTTAAACTCCAGCCATCATCCACCATATGTCTCTTCATTTGCACCACCTCTTGAATTCACTCCCGTTTCCTTCTTTATCTATACCACTCTCCTTCCTGTCCTCCTTCTGTGCCTCACCTGTAGACACTGTCGCCTTCTTCTTTTTTTTCTTGGTGTCTGTGTTGCATGTCTTACTGGGTGAACACAGGGACGTAATGATAAATTCAGATGAGACGATAGATATCAGATAATTGGGGGATGGAAAAGGACGCAGGAAGAATCAAACCTAAACACAGCTAATAATGTCCGAAGGTTGAGGAAGGAAACCAATTTGAGGCAGATGATACGTGAGGAAAGGTATATGATATAGATGGGTAAATGAAAATATAGATGGCAGAACGATATTCTCAATGGGTAAATGACGATAAAGATGGATAACTGACAATATAGATGGTTGAATGACCATATAGATGGGTAACTGATATCATAGATGGTTAAATGACCATATAGATGGGTAACTGATAATATAGATGGTTAAATGACCATATAGATGGGTAACTGATATTATAGATGGTTAAATGACCATATAGATGGGTAACTGATATCATAGATGGTTAAACGACCAGATAGATGGGTAACTGACATTATAAATGGATAAATGACCATAATGATGGATAACTGACATTATAAATGAATGTGACCATATAGATGGGTTAACTGACATTTCAGATGGGTAAATGACCAAAAAGATGGGTAACTGACATTACAGATGGGTAAATGACCACACAAGTAATCAAGTGACATTATAAACGGATAAATGACATTAATAGATTGGTAAATGACATCTGAATATACTAAACATAAATATGGAAGATTGGGAATGAACTAAATAGAGAAAGAGAGGGGGAAAACTTGTGGACAGTAATGAGTGAGTATGGAAGATAAAGATGGGTGCGTAAGCAGGAGCTGGGAGCCTTGGGGGCCCATCATAGAGGAAGATAAAGTCTTTAGGGGTGTGGGGGAGGGAGATGGATGAGGCAGGCCATGCGAGGGTGTATGTGTAGAGAGAGAGAGAGAGAGAGAGAGAGAGAGAGAGACTCTCTCTCTCTTCTGTGGCGAAAGCGTGTGAATAAATCAGTGAGACATGAGGTGGCCCAATGCTGGGAGAGAAATATATCTCTTCTCTCGCTCTCTTTTTTTTTTGGGGGGGCAAGACGTTTGATGGTATTATTCCCGCGTTGGGTCGAGGGGGATCACACAGCAAAGGGTTTGAGGTGGGGGGGGGATGCTTGATGGGGTGGGGGAAGGTATGTGTGCATGAGTCACGACACCAGCTAGAGGGATGGAGGGGGAAAAGAAAACAGTCATGGATAAGGAGACGAGAATCAAAAGGCCCATAAGACAGATGGAGTTTAGACAGAGGGAGGAAGTGGCGATGGAGGCGGAGGAGGAGGAGGTGAGTCTGTGTGACTGGAAGGAGAGGCTGGAACAAGAACAGCTTCCAGTGACTGGAAGAAGAAGAAGAAGAAGAAGAAGAAGGAAACAAAGGGAAGTGTTTACAGGAGGAGGAACGAGACGATGAAATGGGTAATGACAAAAAAAAAATCACACAAAGAAGAGGAGAAGGAGAAGGAGGAGGAGGAAGAGGAGGAAGAGGAGAAGGATGAGGAGGAAGATGAGGTAAACGGATCGAATGTTTAGAAACAAGAGGAAAAATGGGACTTGGGTTTGATGGCGATTCGTGGTTTGAAGGACATCAGCTGAATGGTGTCCCATCAACACAACCACTACAGAGGTGAGGAGCAGAGGGGATGATGAGGTGTGTGAAGCATATGAGGTGAGGAGCAGAGGGGTTGATGAGGTGATGAGGTGAGTGAAGGATATGAGCTGAGGAACAGAGGGGTTGATGAGGTGAGTGAGGGACATGAGGTGAGGAGCAGAGGGGATGACGAGGTGAGTGAAGGATATGAGGAGCAGATGGGTTGATGAGGTGAGTGCAGGATATGAGGTGAGGAGCAGAGGGGATAATGAGGTGAGTGAAGGATATGAGGTGAGGCGCAGAGGGGATGATGAGGAGTGAAGGATACGAGATAAGGAGCGGAGGGGATTATGAGGTGAGGGATGTGGGTGGTGGGGACAGAGGGGGGCAAAGAGGGCCATAAGAACATAGGATATTGGGCTCTGCCAAAAGGCCCCCTACTGGCTCATACTAGGATGGGTCCTTCCCATCACAGGAGGTGTGGGTAAGTCAGTAAACCAGACGATGCTGGTCGACAGGAACCAGCCACTGTCTGGGAATAGGGAAGGGAACGCAAGATGATGCGCAAGAGCGCAAAAGGAAGGCAGATATCAAGACACCATTGACTGGGTCAAAAGGTAATACAGACTGACCAACACTGATTGGGTCAGAAGGCATTCAGACAGCAAAAGACCAATGAATGAGATCTTTCGAGGCTGTTCGTAATGGGAGAGGAGGTCAGAAACACGAAGATCAACCTGGACGGTGTAGAAAAACATCATCCCACAAATATCTTTGAAAAAAACCCCACCCCATCTCGCCTTTACTCATCATTCCATTCATTTCCTGACTGTCCTTTTAACAAACACGAGTAGAACGTTGCATGTTCCCAAGACCCACAGTGCTATAGAAGTCTCTTTCGATCGTCTTGTTTCCGGCCTGTGATTTTCACCCAACCCTCTTCCGCGCATGATAAACCCTTACCTTACTACGCCATGCATTCTAAGCAACATGTCTTCGATCCTCTCTTCTCCCTTCCCCCCCAAACCCCTGAGGGTCCAGCAGACGCCATTATCTGGTGGCTGTGTGTCTGCATCCATCAGGGCAGCCCGCCACAATGATGGTTCTCGCAGGGGTGCTTAAGGGATAGTTTATATACTCCTTCTTTCCAACCCTCTTCCTCCCCCCCGACCATAATGGTTCCGGTAATGAAGATTTTCCGGGCGATGGGTTCGTTAGTTCTCACGTGAAGCCCTATCAAAAATAAAACAAACAAAAAACAAAAGGAGACGTGTATGAGTACATTCATATATGACGTCAAAGAAAACAGGAAATTCTTCGTAATCGTTCTCTTTCTTCTTTTATATCATCCCCGACTGAACAGAAGATTTAACCCGTCACTGTACTGCCGT
>NC_092232.1:50902481-50932481 GCF_036320965.1 Panulirus ornatus
AAAGACTCTATAACATCCAAGAAGTGTGTCGTATACTCAATAACATCCAAGAAGTGTGTCATAGACTTAATAACATCCAAGAAGTGTGTCATAGACTCAATAACATCCAAGAAGTGTGTCATAGACTCTATAACATCCAAGAAGTGTGTCATAGACTCTATAACATCCAAGAAGTGTGTCATAGACTCAATAACATCCAAGAAGTGTGTCATAGACTCTATAACATCCAAGAAGTGTGTCATAGACTCTATAACATCCAAGAAGTGTGTCATAGACTCTATAACATCCAAGAAGTGTGTCGTAGACTCAATAACATCCAAGCAGTGTTATAGACTCTATAACATCCAAGAAGTGTGTCATAGACTCCATAACATAAGAGTGAATCTCTCCGAACCCTACTATGTTCCTGTGATGCAGTGAATAACCATGATTCAGACAGATTCACCTGCAAGGCACCGTGTCTATAAGCTGCCCTGTGTGGTGGGAGGATGTGTACAGTGTTCAGGGGAGGTGACATACATGAGAGAAAAAAAAAAAAGAAGAAATTGTGACAGAAATATTCTTCAGCCTCCTTCGACAAAAGAGGATCTTAAAGGAATTCACAGGATGCTGAGGAAGGCCTTGGGGGGAGGGGGGGGCACCTGAGGAAATGCTGGGGGGGACACTTGGGGGAAAGAGTTGGGGGACCTGAGGAAGAGCTAGGGACTTGAGGGAGTGATGGGGGACTTGGGGAAAGTGCTGGGGGACCTGAGGAAAGAGCTGGGGGACCTGAGGAAGTGCTGGGGGACCTGCGGAAGTGCTGGGGGACCTGAGGAAGAGCTAGGGGACCTTAGGAAGAGCTGGGGACTTGGCGAAAGAGCTGGGGACCTGAGGAAGTGCTGGGGATCTGAGGAAATGCCGGGGACTTGGGGAAAGAGCTGGGGACCTGAGGAAGTGCTAAGGGGACCTGAGGAAGTGCTGGGGGACCTGAGGAGTGCTGAGGACTTCAAGAAGAACTGGGAGGCCTCAGGAAGTGCTAGGGACCCGGGAGGTTGCGGTCAGAGATAGATAGATAGATAGATAGATAGATAGATAGATAGAGATAGAGAGAGAGAGAGAGAGAGAGAGAGAGAGAGAGAGAGTAAAGACAGAGGAAGAGGTTATAACTGCAGTGAGAGCAGTGTACACTGCAGTACATTTAACTGTTGTACATCTAACTGTTGTACAAACTGTTGTACATTCAAATGTTGTTGTGATGGTCATAATGGTGTGGCTCAGAGGTGAAATATTCGATGGATAAATGGCTAAATCAAGGAAGGCATTAGTCATGTTGGTTGTGATAAGATAAGAATAGAACAGATCAAGATCAAGGGGAAGCAAGGTGTCTACCAGGGGCAGTGTGCATGTGTGTGTGTGTGTGTGTGTGTGTGTGTGTGTGTGTGTGTGTGTGTGTGTGTGTGTGTGTCTAATGGCCTATTTCTTATCACCTATATCTACCGCACGTGGTAGGGAGTTTTCAAATCTCTTGACCATACAAGGCAGACACCACCACAGACTTGGCCTAGAACAACACAGCCGGACCCATTCACACCGGAAGATTAAAATCACAGTCAAAATCACACGATGGCATTATCTTCCCCCATCCCTTTCATGTAAGAACCTCCCCTTCCATAGATGCTTATAATCCTATGCCCGTCACAGAGACACGGTACCTTATAAACCGCCAACAGGCCAGGGGAGGTGCCCAGACACTAGCCGAGACGAAACATTGCTTTCGATTCAGGGGAAAAAGACTTGGGTGTCATTTCCTATCCCGGCAACACACACACGCGTCACCCTGAGCCTCCAGGAAAATACTGTCACACGGGCGTCCGGCGAGACAGCAGTGGTTCGCTATGGGAAACTTCGTTCACAGGAACGTTCGTAATGTTCTTCCCCCGTATTAATCATCTCCCCTCTCACACCACGTCTATTAGGAGGACGTCTGCATTCACACCACGTCTATTCCACGGACGTCTAGATTCACACCACGTCTATTATGAGGACGTCTGCATTCGCACCACGTCTATTACGAGGACGTCTGCATTCGCACCACGTCTATTATGAGGACGTCTAGATTCACACCACGTCTATTATGAGGACGTCTGCATTCGCACCACGTCTATTGCACGGACGTCTACATTCACACCACGTCTATTGCACGGACGTCTACATTCACACCACGTCTATTGCACGGACGTCTGCATTCACACCACGTCTATTGCACAGACGTCTGCACTCGCACCACGTCTATTGCACGGACGTCTACATTCACACCACGTCTATTGCACGGACGTCTGCACTCGCACCACGTCTATTGCACGGACGTCTGCACTCGCACCACGTCTATTACGCTAACGTCAGCATTCCTTCAGCGGTCCGCGCCTGACGCACCTGCAGACCCCATCGGCTGACTCACGCCGCGGGGACCACAGTCGTGTATATGTACGTACACCTGCTACCGGATGGGGAGGAGGGCGACCCACACCTACTGGATGGGGAGGATGGGGTGGAGGACGACCCACACCTATCGGATGGGGAGGATGGGGAGGAGGGCGACCCACACCTACTGGATGGGGAGGATGGGGTGGAGGACGACCCACACCTATCGGATGGGGAGGATGGGGTGGAGGACGACCCACACCTATCGGATGGGGAGGATGGGGTGGATGGCGACCCACACCTACTGGATGGGGAGGATGGGGAGGATGGCGACCCATACCTACCGGATGGGGAGGATGGGGTGGAGGACGACCCACACCTACTGGATGGGGAGGATGGGGAGGATGGCGACCCATACCTACCGGATGGGGAGGATGGGGTGGAGGACGACCCACACCTATCGGATGGGGGGCGACCTGTAATTGGAGTGTCTGCCTCCTTCCATATACGAGGAGACGGTTCAGTAAGCTTGACCTGCTCCGCGGAAGGAAGAAAATAGAAAAAAAAAAAACCACCACCACAGTGGACGGGATGTGTGGGTGTGAAGGAAGTCCCTGTGTTCCGTCACACGCGCCCCGGGATCCTGTCTGGAGTCTCCTGAAGGAGGGAGAGAGAGAGAGAGAGAGAGAGAGAGAGAGAGAGAGAGAGAGAGAGAGAGAGAGAGAGAGAGAGAGAGAGATAAAAGGCATCGCCTGGTCTCCTATCCTCAACAACCCCTCCCCCCACCCCTCCACAATCTTCGTCGGAAGTCCACATTCTCTTGGACTGGCCATCTTTAATCCCCTCCCCACCAGCATGTAAGACCCCCATCTCTGACAGTGGGGTCAACACGAGCATGAGACCAGTGGCCTGCATCCTGATGGTCGCCACGGGGACGGCAGAGACCCCTCAGTCAAAAAGCCACAGGGACGGCAGAGACCCCTCAGTCAAAAAGCCACAGGGATGGCAAAGACCCCTCAGTCAAATAGCCACAGGGACGACAAAGACCCCTCAGTCAAAAAGCCACAGGGACGACAAAGACCCCTCAGTCAAAAAGCCACAGGGACGACAAAGACCCCTCAGTCAAAAATCACTGGTTATTTTGTGGTCTCTCATCTTCAACCTTCCACTCCTGACATGGCATTAAGTCTCCATCCCCTTCTATACATCCCTTGAAGGACGAGCGGGACGGGAGGGCATCACTACCCCTCCACGGCCCTCCAGTCTTCCCTCCCACCATCATACCGGGGCCCCCTCCCCGGCCACCATCATACCAGGGCGCCCTCCCCGTCCACCATCACACCGGGCCCCTCTCCGTCCACCATCATACCGGGGGCCCTCCCGTCCACCATGATACCGGGCCCTCCCCGTCCACCATCATACTGGGCACTTCCCGTCCACCATGATACCGGGGCCCTCCCGTCCACCATCATACTGGGCCCCTCCCCGTCCACCATCATACCGGGCCCTCCCTATCCACCATCATACCGGAACCCTCCCCGTCCACCATCATACCGGGCCCTCCCCGTCCACCATCATACCGGGCCCTCCCCGTCCACCATCATACCGGGCCCTCCCCGTCTCTGCAGTATATGTAATGAAGCGGATTCTTGAGATCCCGGAGTCATCCTGTTGTCTCAGATGGGGAAGCTTGGAAAATCTCCACCTCCACCACCCTCGCCACTACCCAGCTGCACGTCTCCGCCACTACCCAGCTGCACGTCCATCCCCCTCCGCCACTACCCAGCTGCACGTCTAATCCCCCCTCCGCCACTACCCAGCTGCACGACCAGTCCCCATACCGCCACTACCCAGCTGCACGCCCAACCCCCTCCGCAACTACCCAGATGCAAATCCAACCCCCTCCGCCACTATCCAGCTGCACATCCAACCCCCTCACCCCCCCCCCACCGCCAATACCCAGCTGCACATCCAACCACCTACCCCCCGCCACTACCCAGCTGCTCATCCAACCAACCCACTGCCACCGGACGCCAAGAATATGGAAATAAGGGAATTAAGAAACTACCTAGAAGAGGTAAAAAATACATCTTGTCTGGATCGATTTATTTCGCTCATACGAGTCGCACCCCACGAAGGCCGGGGCTAGGGAGGCCTTCTCGGAAAGCCAGCGAGGACACGCCCAGGTACTCTGGTCAAGGACCAGACTCCTGGAACTCTGCCTGGATCAGGGAATGGAAAGCACCCACCGCCTGTAGGAGAATCACCCATCCCCAGGAGAGAACACAGGTTGAAGCTCACACACGCGTCTCTACGGAGGAGATGAAGGAGGAGGAGGAGGAGGAGGAGGAGGAGGAGGAGGAGGAGGAGGAGGAGGAGGGAGGTAGGGAAGCAGAGCAACTCTAAAACATCTACCGACGTGTGGCAATGAAAAATGCAACAGATTGTTGAAATTCAAGAGCGTCTGCACACGTAAAACTGACTGGCTATATGGAATCTAACTCTCTATGTACATCACCCAAGACAACATGGTTTCAAGACTGGAAGACTACGCCTCTCTCTCTCTCTCTCTCTCTCTCTCTCTCTCTCTCTCTCTCTCTCTCTCTCTCTCTCTCAACGGGCCTGTTTAGCCCAGGGTCGAGCGCGCATAGGTTCGAACCCTGGTTTGCGACAGTCGGTCCACAGTTAACCCAGCTGTTCATCCACCCCTGAGGGTTTTGGTCGATAAAATGGGTACCTGGTTTTCAGGCTAAGGTATATAAATATATCGTTAATGGGATGCCCTTGATTAGGGCCTCAGCTGCCCATGCCGTCTCAGCTAACATAAAAAAGAAAAAATCATCAGCCAATAGAATATTAGAAAGCAGAACCAATGGTACTTTTGAGAACAGATCTGATAAATCGCTTCCAGTCCACGTCTTGCATTATCTGCGCCTCATTAATCACACGTAAGGTCTACTGGCATTTCTCTTCAAATCATCATCTATGTGTTTTTTGACATACCGTTCACTCATCTTCGCATATTCTTTCTGACGTCTTCCATTTTTTGCAAACATCCTTGAAGGAACCCAATAGTCCGTTGATGTTTGAACTCCCATGTATGGCAGGATATGTGTGAAAATTTACATACAGAAGACAGAAAAAAAAAATACAGTTTCACAAACGGATGTAAACAAACCTATTCCATTGACATACCGAAAATGTTTTTTTTCCAAGGGGGGGCCAGGTCTAACTCCTCTTGTATTAGGGCAATATACAAGAAAAAAGAACATAAAAAAAAATGCAGAAGAGATACAGATACCATTACTGAAGGAATGAAGCATGTGAAAGATCTGGTGATAATAATAATAATTATAATAATAATAATAATAATAATAATAATAATAATAATAATAATAATAATAATAATAACAACAATAATAATGATAATAATGAAGCATGTGAAAGATCTGGTAATAATAATAATAACAATAATAATAATAATGATAATAATAATAATGATAATAATAATAATAATAATAATAATAATAACAGTGTGTGACTGCGTCACATTGAGCGAGCGCCAGAGATCCACACACACTTGTCCCCTCCGCATAGATGGTCGGCTGGATCTTGCGAAACCTTCAAGATAAGAGAAGAGAAGAGAAGCCGATTGAAGACATCGTGTGTGTTTCCTCAATCTCTACGCCACCGTATACGAAGACGAGACCAAAGTAATTGAGGGGGTTTGATGGCAGCTCCTTCCTTCTCTTCCTTGTGCTCACTAACAGACTGGTTAGCTTGTTAATCATGCTGGTGTCTGTAGTTTCCTCGTCTAATCACTCTTTATATCCCTATGCCCTAATTAACGAGAGGTGAGTCATCAGAGGTGCGGGGATAATACAAGGCCTTCCTTTCCATCAGCCACAATATACCTAACCAGGTGGATCATACATTTCCCTTCCATTTCATGTTTCTTTTTTTTTTTTGAGATCTTTCAACCGAGATATTAGAGAGCTGGCTCTCTCTCTCTCTCTCTCTCTCTCTCTCTCTCTCTCTCTCTCTCTCATGCCGATCAAAATCACCCCGGTCGCAATTCACTCCTCCCCCTCTTCTCCTCCCTCCTTGCCCCACAAACGGTCATGTACGAACAGCGAAAATCCCCACAAATTGAATGAGGAAACCGTTCATACGAACCTCTTGTATTTAGGGGGCCCCCCCCCCCGATTTATTTACTGTTTTATTGCGCAGCATAAGGCTTGAAATCAGAGAGAGAGAGAGAGAGAGAGAGAGAGAGAGAGAGAGAGAGAGAGAGAGAGAGAGGTCGGGAGGGGGGGTAGGGGGTAAGACAGTGCGATGCGAGTGATAAAGCCCACGGCAAATGGCGATTGAATGTTGCGGTGGCCTCTAGTGACGGCTGCCGAGTCTCCCATTCCCTACTTGTTAACGGTGAGGTTGGTTGGTTAGGGGGGGGGGGGAGGGGGTTAACGAAAATCAATACCTGACTCTCCGGTAGAAGGCAACGAAGGAGGATCTTCGATTCTCTCGTTCTGGGCTTGGCTAGATCACACGCATCATCTGGGGGTGGGTGGGTTTACGTAGGACGCTTGTGCCAAGCCCAGGTTCGACTGGGCCTTACGGGACAGCGCGGGACATGGGGTGGCTTTGGTACAGAGACGGTGTATCGATGAGCGTATGCACGACAATTCCGCTTACCGTACCTCATTCTCTCCGTCCTGCTTTCATGAGAGAATGTCCATCTATCGACGCTTCTTTGACGTTTACCGAGTTAGCGAGGTAGCGCCAACAACAGAAGATATAATGGACTAATCCGCTCACATCCATTCTCTAGCGGTCATGTGCAATGCACCGAAACCACAGCTCCTTATCTACATCCAGCCCCCCCCTCCCCACAGACCTTTCCATGGTTTACCCCGGACGCTTCACATGCCCTGGTTCAGTCCAGTGACAGCTCGTCGACCCCTGTATATACAACGTTGCTCCCATTCGCCCTACCCCAAGAATACTTTACATCCATCTGGATGTTCGCACTCAAAACATTTCCCATTTCATCCTTTCGTTTGTGATTTGGTCTCCCCCTTCTCTTCGTCCCCAATCACTTCAGACACATGTATCCTCTTTGTCGACCTCTCCTCACTCATCCTCTCCCTATGTCCAAACCATTTCAGCACACCCTCTTCAGCTCTCTCTCAAACCAATTCTTATCACCAAACCCAATCATTTCCTACTCAATCGACTTTCAACACACCTCACATTGTCCTCAAGTATCTTAATGTTCATATGAATGGTCATATGACCATGAAAAATTCAACATCAGCTATGAGACGTAAGCAGAGAAGCAATAACAATATATTTTCCGACCTAAAAGAATCTGGGTCAAAAGAGCGACATCAGTGACAACTTAAAGAACGACCGAACACCAGCTTTTAAAAGAAATACATGTATCTTACAGTTCATCTGAGATAAAACAACGAAATCGGTACAATTCATTGAAAATATGACCACGGCTTTCAATCAGGAACATCACTTCCATTTAAGCAAAGCTTAAACACACAGTAACTCGACATAGCAGCTATGAACCATACAGTTCGAAGAACAAAAAGGGGTAATATGACCCTATATAAGACGATCCATAAGGGCGATATGATTCTGCACGTGAGAACAATTTATACACTAAGCCTATTACACAAACCCCCTTAGACAATCTGTTTCTAAGGGGGGCAAAAACAACCTCCCCCCCCTTACACTCCACCCCAGAAACCCCCACAGGGGACCGCCAACACCCAAATGAAATAGACAAAAAAAAAAAAAAAATCTACAATGTATATCAAATGGAAGAAAACGGGCTGCATCAATAAGGCGAGAGAGAGAAAAAAAAAAACGAAAACGTGTTGCACGCCAACAAAGAAAACGGGGTTGTGGTCAACAAAGGACAGGAAAGCAAGGATGGAGGACGGGGTTATGAGGGGGTGACGCCTCACTATTCACACTCATAACTCACAATGACAGAGACATTGCTCCCTTCTCCCCGCCCATCACTTATGAGGACCGCACACTTTACTGAGAAAATGGCTCGGCATAAACTCCTCACTGAAAACGTTGGGTGGGTTGGGTTGGAGGGGGAGGAGGTGGGCAAAAAAATATATGTATTGGCGGGGGGGGGGGAGGGAGAGGGAGAGAAACGTTGCCGGCCCACCGATTTGTGGATGTAAAATATTGAATCGTGGGTAAAATGTGAGGAGTTGGATTTGTACCGGGGGGTATGGAGGGGGGGGGGTGGTTGAATTGGGGGGGGGAGGGTTAGAGGGGGAGGAGGGTTGAGTAGGGGGGGGAGGGAGCTGGGAGAGGAGGAGGAGAAAAATCTTTGGAAGGTATTTGCATACGGGAAGAAATGACAGGAATGTGTGTGTGTGTGTGTGTGTGTGTGTGTGTGTGTGTGTGTGTGTGTGTGTGGGTAGACAAAACTATCTATCAAGGGGTAGGTAGGTAGGTAGGTAGGCCAGGCAGGGACACGTGCTGGCTGGACACGTCTTCCATCCTATTGTTGATATCGTCCAAAACGAATATATAGAAAAATGTAACATGTTTAGATATTTTTCTTTACGACGTGTGTGTGTGTGTGTGTGTGTGTGTGTGTGTGTGTGTGTGTGTGTGTGTGTATGTGAGTGTGTGTGTGTGTGTGTGTGTGTGTGTGTATTACCCTCGACCCTGTCTTTATGAAGGCGTTCTGGTGTTATCCAGAATCATTTAACAGATTGCTGTTGTCCCAGGATACACCACTTCCAGCAGCAGGGAAATGTGGACTCCTTTGGAGTGAAAAGTTCTCTGCCAAGGCTTTGGTCCCAATGATACTGCCTCGCAAAAGGTGGCTTTTCACTCGCGGTGTAACCAGGTACAGGAGGAGCCCCGCAATATATATATATATATATATATATATATATATATATATATATATATATATATATTAATTCATTCATCTATTATACTTTGACGCTGTCTCCCACGTTAGCGAGGTAGCGCAAGAAAACAGACGAAAAAATGGCCCAACCCACCCACGTATACATGCATATAGGTAAACGCCCACACACGCACATATACATACCTATACATTTCAACGTATACATACATATACATACACAGACATATACACACATGTACATATTCATTCTTGCTGCCTTCATCCATTCTCGTCGCCACCCCGCCACACATGAAACAGCTGTTTCATACATATCTATTTATATATATATATATATATATATATATATATATATATATATATATATATATATATATATATAATCTCAGATGAAGTATGTAAAATGTAAAACAGATGAGAGGATTGCACTGCAGGGACGTCCATGGATGAATAAGAAATGGATGATAATGTGACGCGAGGCATTACATCCAATGGAGACTGACATCTTGATGGCCGAGACACAGGGTGGGCTCCCAAAGCACCTCTCGTGCCTCCTCGCCCACATAACGCCTGCAAACACGTAGGACCAGCGTCTGGACGCACAGGGCTGTGGCGAGTGACCCACTCAACCTCTGTCGTAAAAAAAGCCGAGGCATATGGCATCACGTCATCAGAACTCATTTCACTGTCCCATTTATCTAAACTCCATCCATACATCGAAGCTTCCTCCTTATCTTCGTGAGTATTTACTATCGTTATCTTCAGGGGAAAACCTCTTTAGGAAGAATGGCTTCTTGTGGCGCCATCTTGCAGCTGTCAAAGATAACTTGTCTTCGGGATATGGCTGGAGGACTGTCTGTCTGTCTCTCTGTCTGTATAGGAACCTCCAGCTGTAAGGCTGGAGGGGGACATCATGGGTGAGTGATGAGACGTGGACACACAGTGAAGCAGACCAAAGGCCATTAGAGTGGGTGTGGCTGCATCCAGAGTCGAAGTGCCCAATTGAAGGTTGACTTTGAAGCCCCTTTTGGGAGGGTCATGGGAAGTGTCATGGGGTCTTTGCAGAACCCTACAACACCTACAGCCATGAGAAGGAAACAGCTCATTAGTTCATGATTATATGTAGTCGTTCCGCAGTCCCAAAAATCTAAATACGGCACAATGGACAATGTATATCATCTAATAAAAGATTCATCACATTTTCTATCATATCAAAGACGTCAATTTGACAATAGTTGGGACGACTTCCTTAACTAATTACGAGATATTTTGTGAAACTTGGACGAAGTTTATGTTGCGACTAAAAGTTCCTGGGGAATGTTTTGAGCTGCTTGAATGTGACGAGGGCAGTTCTTCCTTACGTACTTCGTGAAAAAGAAGAAAAAAAAAAACAGCTTTATCTCGTGAGAATTTTAGATACACGACACACGAACGCAGTCTGTTATTCGCTGTGGGTCGGGAATAGATCAGTGAAGGACAAAAGGGGTGGAGACATACATACGCTGACCTCTGCTTTTCACACACGTTCCTTCGTGTTCCCAGGAACACGCCCCCTCCTAGCTCCCTGTTTCGATCCTGTGACGAACCGCAGTGCTCACAGGTCCACCTTGCAGCCGCTCCCATGCAGCTACAAACACGAACTGCTCCGCTGCTTGCTGGTCTACAGCTTCAATGGAACTTTATCGTTGCTCCCTCGTACTCTATCCACACTGGAAACATCCTTAAATGTATGTTATGATGAGCTTTCCCTTCTCACAAACGACCCCCACTGATAGACTGAGACAGAAACAGACTCGGAACACTCACTTCCTTCTCACAAACGACCCCCACTGACAGACAGAGACAGAAACAGACTCGGAACACTCACTTCCTTCTCACAAACGACCCCCACTGATAGACAGAGACAGAAACAGACTCGGAACACTCACTTCCTTCTCACAAACGATTCCCACTGACAGACAGAGACAGACAAACTCGGAACACTCACTCCCTTCTCACAAACGACTCCCACTGACAGACAGAGACAGACAAACTCGGAACACTCACTTCCTTCTCACAAACGACCCCCACCGACAGACAGAGACAGAAACAGACTCAGAACACTCACTTCCTTCTCACAAACGACTCCCACTGACAGACAGAGACAGAAACAGACTCGGAACACTCACTCCCTTCTCACAAACGACTCCCACTGACAGACAGAGACAGAAACAGACTCGGAACACTCACTTCCTTCTCACAAGCGACTCCCATTGACAGACAGAGACAGAAACAGACTCGGAACACTCACTCCCTTCTCACAAACGACTCCCACTGACAGACAGAGACAGAAACAGACTCGGAACACTCACTTCCTTGTCACAAACGATTCCCACTGACAGACAGAGACAGACAGACTCGGAACACTCACTCCCTTCTCACAAACGACTCCCACTGACAGACAGAGACAGAAACAGACTCAGTACACTCACTTCAGGAGGAGGAGGAGGATCAAAACGGATGCACATTTTCTCCTCGAGTGGACGGCATGTGTCACACAGATATAATAGTCAAGGATTGATCAGTGCTCTAGTGAACGGGAGGGTCTCTCCGTTTCCTGTGAATCAAGGCGGTGACCTTTCCTTATGAAGGTCAGTCGCGCCTCATACTTGTCTTAAAGGTCAGCCATTCGAGATTCGTTCTCAAGGAAATTAATCCCCCCTTCACAGCGACAGAGAATATAATCATGCGTATGTGTGTGTGTGTGTGTGTGTGTGTGTGTGTGTGTGTGTGTGTGTGTGTGTGTAATTATCAGTTGGTAATCACTTCTTTCTACGGTATGAGAGGGACGTGTGACACTGGCAGGGTTCCCCTATCTTGCACTATCTCTGCTATCATACGACTCTTTTTAAACTCATGTTCACTGTCTTGCAGTCACGGCACTTTCACCCATTCCATTCCTCTTCAGCTTTCATTCACCTGCGACTTTCACTCATTTCATTCCTCTTGAGCTTTCATTCATCTGCGGTTCTTTCAATCGGTTGTGAGAAGACTTGCTTTATATCACGCTATGGTTTCTGTTCTTTTATCAAGTTGCTTCAACAACTTGAGACATGAATTCAAGAACTCTCACTCATTTCTCCCTGTGACTCATCTCTCTTATTCTTCTTCTTCCAAGCACCATCTATGTTACCCCTCCTCTTGACTTCCTCTATTAGTCCTTTATCCGCCTATATTGTGACTAAACTTATGGTCCATAGCCTAATTCACGGCAGGAGCTATGAATAGTTCATTGAACCTCTGTACTTGGAAAAGAAAAATAACAAAAAAAATTGCCGTCCTAGTGTTAACCAGCAGAGTGTATGCCTCCTTCATCATTCCCCTTATGTAGCGTTCTTGGTGATGCTGGGTACAGAACCAAAACCTGGGGTCTGCTCCATACATACACACACAGACGACGTCAACAATGAACCAACATGATACAGATGGGTAGAGACGCCAAGCTATGGCCTACACCTCAAAAACTTCATCAGCTTGCCACGACGGTTGTTCTCTGAGAGAGAGAGAGAGAGAGAGAGAGAGAGAGAGAGAGAGAGAGAGAGAGAGAGAGAGAGAGAGAGACGAAAGCTTGGTGTGTGGTGTCTCTCTCTCTCTCTCTCTCTTGTCCTTTCCATTTCCTGTTGGTGTATTGGATTCTTCCTCCCCGGTAACCTGTGGTTATGACGACACACATACACACATGTATATTCTTAGCCATCAGGTTATGATCAGAACCAGGCGTCGTTCACCGTACGCCTCTTTCGTTGTACATCATCGGTACCTAAGCATTTGCTTCAGTTGAACTTCATTATCCGCGTTTCGGGCCCTAGTCGGAAGCACCTTTTTAAGTCCCTCTGTGAGATTACACAGTCCGGAACATTCCCTTACTCCCCTTGTGATCAAGCAACATCGGCAAAAACGCCCTCAGGCAAGAGTCCAATCCTTCGGTCGGCACGGATCAAGAAGATCAGCGGTTCTAATGCTCCTGAATAACCTACGGTAACCCCAGTGGAAACTCGAATCCACTTAGGATTGGATCCTCTGGTATGGCTTCTCTGCTCTTTTCCACCGAGATCATTTCCGATCCACTGCCTACTTGGTAAAATCCAGCCTTTTTAACCACAACTTCCTAGAGGGATAGCGTGACGATTTTCCCATCTTCTTTCTTAAAAATGGACACGATTTTTTTCTTTCTTCTGCTCTCAACTCGCACATATAACTCCCGACAACACGCTCCTCGTAAATCTAGGTTTTCCAGCGGTGAGCGGTACGCGCTGTTGTTGCCTTTTCGCAAAATACTATCGTAAGAACCCTCTCTCTCTCTCTCTCTCTCTCTCTCTCTCTCTCTCTCTCTCTCTCTCTCTCTCTCCCTCTCGTCTTAAGTAATCACAAGTAGATACTTATTTCTCTCTCTCTCTCTCTCTCTGTTTAGAGTACTTTTGTTAGAAATGGGTAATTACACACACACACACACACACACACACACACACACACATCTTAGACTAAGCCACGTGTGTGTGTGTGTGTGTGTGTGTGTGTGTGTGTGTGTGTGTGTGTGTGTGTGTGTACGCACACAGTGAAGATCACGAAACCCACTAGCTGCTTAAAGGCTGATAATAACGTCTTCGTGCAAGGGTCGTGTCGACCATGTTGGCCGACGGCTGTGACATAGGAGGGAGGAGGAGGAGTGAGGAGGGAGGGAGGGGAAGGGCGGAGGAGGAGTGAGGAGGGAGGGAGGGGAAGGGCGGAGGAGGAGGGAGGAGGAGGGAAGGGAGCGTTTGTTGCGTCACTTGACTCCTCAGGTCTGATCGCAGGGAATGCTGGGGGTGTCGCTGGTCAAAGGCCCCGGGAAAATTCCAATACGACGTCGATATTTTGCAATATGACACAAGTCGAATACACACACACACTCACCCCTCACTCCTCTCCCTCCTTCCCCTTCTCCCTTCCTTCCTTCCTCCGGGGGGGATGGGGAAGGGGGGAAGGGAGGTGGAGGGAGGCTAGAGTGATGATAATACACCCCCCCCTCTTGCCCAAAGGGAGGGAGGGAGGGAGGGAAGGAGAGAGGGAGGTGGAGGGAAGTTAGAGATGGTGGGAGGGTTAAGAGGGGGAGGGGGTTGTAGAGCGATGATACACCCCTCTGGCCTGAAGGGAAGAGGGGGAGGGAGGAAGGGGAGGGAGGTGGAGGGAAGCTAGAGATGGTGGGAGAAGGGGGGGGGGTAGAGTGATGGAGGAAGAGGAATTAATGACGAGGGAGGAAGTGGGGGTTGCGATGGAGAGAGAGAGGAGATGATAATGAAGGAATTGGAGATGGTGGTGATGGTGGCGGTGGAGGAGGAGGAGCGGTGTTGGAGACAGGGAAGATGAGGGGGGGGGGAATAGGAGATAGCTATGGAGGAGGAGGAGACAGTGATGGAGGAAGGGGAGATAGTGACGGAGGAAGGGGAGTAGTGATGGAGGGAGAGGAGATTATGGTGGAGGAAGAGGAGACAATGGGGGAGGGAGAGGAGATAATGGTGGAGGGAGAGGAGATAATGGTGGAGGGAGAGGAGATAATGGTGGAGGAAGAGGACATAATGGTGGAGATAGAGGAGATAATAGTGTTTAACTAACATCTTCGAAACCATACATATAGATTATAGTTACATGGTCAACCACACACACACACACACACACACACACACACACAAAGTTTTGAGCTGTCGTCTCTAAAGTTTTGAGCTATCTCTAAACTCTCATTCTCATGACTCTGAAGGAGTCACGGGACACAGGAAGCTAGGGATAGGACACGGGACACAGGAAGCTAGGGATAGGACACGGGACACAGGAAGCTAGGGATAGGACACGGGACACAGGGAGCTAGGGATAGGACACGGGACACAGGAAGCTAGGGATAGGACAGACAACCAGAGGACGGAAGAGACAATTAGACAACAGGAAACTGATTTATAAGAAAAGACGCGAAGGAAGACAACACTTTTGTAGGGTGAGTGAAGTGGTGAGAGGGGGGGCGGGCCACGAGTGTAAACAACCCCTCCTTTCCCCCCCTTCACGTACAGTTCAAGACACAGGTAATTACAAGGGTGACAGACCAGTGGGGGGTGAGGGGGGTTAGAGGGGCAACAGCAGAGTAAAACTCTGTCTGTCTGTCTGTCTCTCTCTCTCTCTCTCTCTCTCTCTCTCTCTCTCTCTCTCTCTCTCTCTCTCTCTCTCTCTGTCAATTATTTATAAGAGCCTCCTTCTCTCTCTCTCTCTCTCTCTCTCTCAATTACATATAACAGGGCCTCCTTCCCCGCCCTCTCTCTCTCTCTCTCCCTCTCAATTACATAACAGCCTCCTTCCCCCCCCCCCTCTCTCTCTCTCTCTCTCTCTCTCTCTCTCTCTCTCTCTCTCTCTCTCTCTCTCTCTCTCTCTCTCTCTCTCTCTCTCCTTCTCTCTCTCTCTCTCTCTCTCTCTCTCTCTCTCTCTCTCTCTCTCTCCCTCATATATAACCTAGATACAAATACAGACCAAATCCTAAACTCTCCGATCTGAAGCCCGGTTTAATCTTTCATCAGATAATGGGAGGAAGAATAATTTCCAAGCGCGAGTCGAGCCACGGCGGACATCCCTGGACCAACTGGCTTGGCATTTTGGTGTCCGGAAATGTCGTGGTGCATTGACGACCGAGAGAAACCGACAGCGTCGGAAATGATCCAGACGTGATCAGCAATGTTTAGCAATGCCTTCCCCACCCTCACACACACACACACCTTCCACACACACACACACCACACACACACACACACACACACACGTACCTGAACGGATCTCAAGGAGACTCATGGCTTTAATAACTCGCTTATCATAACAATCCGCCAGGTCGGTCATTACAACGGGGGGAATGGGGGGGGGGGGGGGGTGTGGCCAGGGTCAAAATAATTTGGGAGAAAAAAAAAATATGATAAATTATCTTTCATTCCCCACACCGCCGACACCAGCGTAAATGGCAAACACGTAAAACTAAATTCCCATTGAACGCCTTCCTCGTACTAGATTTAGACCCAACAACTAATCCCTCATCATCCTGTATCTGATCCCTTATCATCCTGTATCTAATCCCTTATCATCCTGTACGTAATCCCTTATCATCTTGTATCTGATCCCTTATCATCCTGAATCTAATCCCTTATCATCCTGTATCTGATCCCGTATCATCTTGTGTGTAATCCCTTATCATCCTGTATCTAATCCCTTATCATCCTGTATCTAATCCCTTATCATCCTGTATCTAATCCCTTACCATCCTGTATCTAATCCCTTATCATCGTGTATCCAATCCCTTATCATCCTGTATCTAATCCCTTATCATACTGTATCTGATCCCTTATCATCCTGTATCTGATCCCTTATCATCCTATATCTAATCCCTTACCATCCTGCATCTAATCCCTTATCATCCTATATATAAAAAAAGAAAAATAAACATTCATCTGCTCCACCCTAAACTATGCCTCACCTGCTGCCAGACCATTCTACCTCGTCGAATGCAAATGTAACAAAATGCAATATGTAAAACTCAGAAGTCACTGGCCACCTGCACAGTGGAACGAAGACCCTCCTTAAACACTGAACACCTGCACAGTGGAACGAAGACCCTCTATAAACACTCAACACCTGCACAGTGGAACGAAGACCCTCCCAATACCATCGCACATGAACAAGCTGAGGACTTCAATTCTCTGCAACAACACTACTCCAAACTACTCCATAATTAACCACCAGCCTCCCAAGACTGTGTACATACGCTCCGGACACCTACAACCTCTGCAACCTCACAGAGACCAATTCATAACACCACAAGGCCATTCCAAGACGCAAATTCTCTCCTGAAGACACAAGACACAGTCATACATGTCCCGCACGCTCACCTCAGCCCGACATACACACACACACACACACACACACACAGACCCACAACAACTTCACCACATCCCTTGACCTACATTGTCCCCTCCCAGTGGACTTGACTGGTACCCTGGGCGCTGCAGAACTCCTTAAATGAGGACGCCAAGGGTAGGAGAATTGACACCAACTGGGCAAGAAGCTGTTTGGGAGAAGACGTCAAGAAACACTGGCTTCTTCTGGTCAAGGTGACGAAGGATGGGAGGGAGACTGGCAATGTAGCAAGCAAGGCTACGACGAATATCGATTTGAATATCGGTTTGAATATCTGTTTGAAAGTCTTCCACAGACGGTATGAAAAGGTCAAGATGAGGGTTGGGGGGCCCACCATGAGTGTGGACCTTCCTCCCTGTACTGTATAGACGGATGGATATATATATATATATATATATATATATATATATATATATATATATATATATATATATATATATATATATATATATATATATAAAACTGTTGAGTACATCATATACCAGGCTTGAGCATTCTCAGCGGTGCCATGAACAGCATCCAACCTTGTACTCTTTAGAATCGACACTTGTCTTTAGAATCCACACTTGACTTTAGAATCCCCACTTGTCCTCTTCCCTCCTGGGAACTAATGGAAACACCAAGTGACTGATGGGCCAGTAACTAGTTCCTGTACTCCAGCGGGAGGCTCTTCATTTACCTTGTGGAAATGACTCATAAGGAACGGCTGTAGATCCTTGGCGATACCAGGTTCTGTGCACGTCAGTGTCTGAGATGAGTGTCAGTTGTCTGAGCAGAGATTGCCTAGAGCATCGACCTATGGCTAAAATACTTCAGTGAAAAGAGAAGAGAGAGAGATTTGTGGACATAAAGTCGTCCCTTCCTCTTCCTCCGATACTTGCCAACCTCTTTAGTACTTCCTCTCGCATTATGTCTTCCTAATCGCATCCCAGACAAGTCTTGAAGGTCAAGGATGGTTATTGCTACCCAGTCTGACCCTGGAGGGGTTTCTCAGAGACGGAGCCTTTCGATCTCGCCCGAACAAAACTTCTCGAAGTCATCCAGCCTGATCCGGCGAAGCAGTCAGTACTCAAATGTGTTTTAGGATTCCGTTACAAACATAGAAATAAATCAAATCAATCTATTTCAATAGAAATAATAAGGGTCACCATTAAGAACGTGTATATAATTACCTTTACGCTAAGGCCAAGGGCTACACCAACCACAAATTTAAAGGTTGGGAACCACTGAGCAAATGCATGGCCCTAGATATTTCCCAGAGTGCTTGAAGAATTGATCCGAGGCGAGAGTATTGCCAGCGGCATCTTAAGAAGCAGATGGGTGGCCACACAGGTAAACCTCCCCGTGTGTCATACTCGCCCTCCGAAGCGAACACGAGCCAAATGGAGAACCTCTGTAGGGAATACGAGTCGTCGCGACGAGGTATGAACAATAGTCATAATTCCTAGTGTTTGTTCCTACCAGGTAAACGCTGGAGTCTGCACCTTTAAACTCTATTTACCTGGTTATTCTCCCCGTGGATCGTGCACTGTGGGAGGGAGGGAGGGAGAGGGAGAGGGAGCGGGTGGGTTCGACTGCGGCAGCGGAGCAAGGCCAACCCGACCAGCGTTGTTCACGGTTGGATTTTGGCGGTGGGGGGGGAGGGTTGGGTTGTTGTTGGTTGCCTCGAGAGAGAGAGAGAGAGAGAGAGAGAGAGAGAGAGAGAGAGAGAGAGAGAGAGAGAGAGAGAGAGAGAGAGAGTCCGGGGGAGGAGGAACCACTACGTGGAGGTGGGGGGACGAGGGGAGAACAGGCATCCAGGTGGCAGGGGGAAGCGTACGCTGTGAAGACGTGGTCTGTGAGCGGTGTGGCGGCAGCGCAGACTGGTCTATAGGAGGGAGGTCTCGCTTGTAAATCACACACGGCATAGCGCATCGCTTATGGCAAGGGGTACCGTGGACGACCGGAGAGCGTGGAGGGTTCGTAGGACTGTCTCCCGACTCCTGACGAAGGTGGTGGAGTAGTATTCAACTGGTGGATAGGGACGCTGACGGAGGCCCTACCGACCTATAGCCGTCCCCCCCAGGCGACCGCAGACGCCAAAGAACCAAAGCGACCATCGCGAGGGAGCAGGCATGAAGGGAGGGTAATGAAGGCGCTCTGGATGGCTCACAGGGAGAGCCTATATGAGGTGGGGTCAGGGCACCGTGCCACACAGGGCCATATCAACAGCCTTTTACGAGAGAGAGAGACACACACACACACACCCTCACATCCTGAAGGGGACGACCCCCTCCTCACATCATGGCCCAGTCGGTCAACACGCCCCTCGCTCCCCGACTCACCCACCCTGGATACACGAGTAACCTACCACTACCTCACGCCTCTTGACCAAAGGAGGCCATCCTCGCACAGATCTAAAGTGGTACACGAGGAGATGATAAACCCTATGGTCGTGGATTCACGAGGTATGGAATCGAATCCTACATCGCATTGGAAGAGCATGAAGCATATTCCACTGAACGCAGGAACCCGTGTCATCCAAACCCCCGACCATTATCATGACGAACTATATGTTACAACAATGCAGAAAAGGAACGAAAAATACTAATCTCGTATCGCATCGTCAGCTGGACACACGAGAAATCCATTTACCAATAATAGTTTTTCCGTGTGTCATTTTTAACGCCAAGATTTATCCGTAGTTATGACGAGGGAATGAGAGCTCAGATGATGTCGTGTGTTGTTGTATGATTGCAATTAAGGTCCTTTGTGATGAGTCTTTACAGATGCAGGAAATGTGAGCACATGTGTGTATACACACACACACACACACACACCACACACACACAAATGATGATATATGACATGAAAGCCATACTATCTATTTATCGATGTAGCTAAGTATCAATCCAACTAACTCTCTCTCTCTCTCTCTCTCTCTCTCTCTCTCTCTCTCTCTCTATATATATATATATATATATATATATATACATATATATATGTTTTAGATATCTGGGAGTGGATCTGGAAGCGGAAGTGGATCATAGGGTGGGGGAGGGGGCGAAAATCCTGGGAGCCTTGAAGAATGTGTGGAAGTCGAGAACATTATCTCGGAAAGCAAAAATGGGTATGTTTGAAGGAATAGTGGTTCCAACAATGTTGTATGGTTGCGAGGCGTGGACTATGGATAGAGTTGTGCGCAGGAGGATGGATGTGCTGGAAATGAGATGTTTGAGGACAATGTGTGGTGTGAGGTGGTTTGATCGAGTAAGTAACGTAAGGGTAAGAGAGAAGTGTGGAAATAAAAAGAGTGTGGTTGAGAGAGCAGAAGAGGGTGTTTTGAAATGGTTTGGGCACATGGAGAGAATGAGTGAGGAAAGATTGACCAAGAGGATATATGTGTCGGAGGTGGAGGGAACGAGGAGAAGTGGGAGACCAAATTGGAGGTGGAAAGATGGAGTGAAAAAGATTTTGTGTGATCGGGGCCTGAACATAGGGGAGGGTGAAAGGAGGGCAAGGAATAGAGTGAACTGGATCGATGTGGTATACCGGGGCTGACGTGCTGTCAGTGGATTGAATCAGGGCATGTGAAGCGTCTGGGGTAAACCATGGAAAGCTGTGTAGGTATGTATATTTGCGTGTGTGGACGTGTATGTATATACATGTGTATGGGGGTGGGTTGGGCCATTTCTTTCGTCTGTTTCCTTGCGCTACCTCGCAAACGCGGGAGACAGCGACAAAGCAAAGAAAAAAGAAAAAAAAAATATATATATATATATATATACTTAATCAAAACTGATGTCGGAAAGTGTCGGAATATTGGATGTGTTTACGATGGACGAGGAAAAGTGTTCGATACTCTGATGTTGAATATTTCAAAATCCTAAAAAGCAACAAGGACGAGAACTGCTGCCCACTGTGTCGACCTCCTCCGTCTCGTACGAGAGGAATGAAGCTGCAAGTCTTGATAGGACATGCGAATGGACATGAAAAAATGGGAATCTCGCCGTGACACAATGGTGGTGGTGATGATTTTCTCTTTTTTATCCTTCTTCCTCTTCTTCTCATTTTGGAAATGCTGCGGCACATTTCCAATCCTCTCTCTCTCTCTCTCTCTCTCTCTCTCTCTCTCTCTCTCTCTCTTCCAACTATTCCCTAATCACCAGTCCTCTTTTTCAGCGTTGCAAACCGACAAGCAGTTCCAAGTTGTCTCTTCGTGCTTACAATCAATAAGTCAAACATTGCTCTCATCTACAACAAAAAATTCATTTAACTGTGGAGCCAGACCATCAGCTCATCTGTCACTTTCAAGCTGCTGACGTTCATTTTCTAGTGTAGATTCAACTGCCAAGCTTAGCATCTTCTGCGAGGTTTTGATATCTGACAAAGCTGCCAGTTTGGAATGCAGTTAACATGTAAAAGAGAACCGGTCCCAATAATGATTCCCTGTGGCACACCACTTGTTACGTCCAACCATTCTGAGACTTGAGCATTACTCGCTATTATTCTTTTAAGGCCAGTCTACACACGTTCTAACCACTGAAAGTACAGACAACTCCATCTATATGTTGTGATGTGGTGTCTGATACGAGACTTTGCTGAGGTCTTTCTTGAAACTTAGATAGATGTCAGCGACCGCTTTATTTCCATCACACATGATAAATATACCGTATGTGAGGCCTTACCTAAGCTCAACACGCTTGTGGTTTCGCTGTGAGTGAAAAGTCACCTTTGGTGTAGCTGTGTTATCGGGGTAAGATTTCGCCGGAGGACCCCAGTCCAAAGGAGTCTTATTTATTTCCCTGCTGTTGATACATCGTCTGTGGATCATACACGACACTTGCATGATCCAGGGCAACTAGAGAGTGGATGTGAGCGAATGGGACCTGTTCTTCATGTTCCTGGCGCTACCTCACTCCCGCGGGAAACGACAGCATGAATGGAAAATAGAAATACTTTATATATATATATATATATATATATGCCACGATTCATCCTCTGCACAACACACGTCACCATAACTTCTAAGCTAAGCTTTCGGACGCAGTAAGCACCAGCCAACCCCACCCACGAAAAGGCGACTCCCCCTTTTACAATCTGGGTGGCGAATAAATAAATAAATAGAAGGAAAAAAGAAATGTACTTTACCATCATTGTGACAAAATGGTCGACATTCTGGCGGGCCGTGAATGGCTCCGGGGTCCGTGCGCGTGTCACCTTCCGCACCATTTGTCCCTCTGTCGAAGAGCTGTTATTGTTGCTGCTGCATGTATGGCGGTTCGTGGTGGTGGTGTTGTGCCCGTAGTGTGGTGGTGGTGGTGTGCCCGTAGTGTGGTGGTGGTGGTGTGCCCGTAGTGGTGGTGTGCCCGTAGTGCCCGTAGTGTGGTGGTGGTGGTGGTGTGCCCGTAGTGTGGTGGTGTGCCCGTATGGTGGTGTGCCCGTAGTGTGGTGGTGGTGGTGTTGTGCCCGTAGTGTGGTGGTGGTGGTGGTGTGCCCGTAGTGTGGTGGTGGTGGTGGTGTGCCCGTAGTGTGGTGGTGGTGGTGGTGTGCCCGTAGTGTGGTGGTGGTGGTGTTGTGCCCGTAGTGTGGTGGTGGTGGTGGTGTGCCCGTAGTGTGGTGGTGGTGGTGGTGTGCCCGTAGTGTGGTGGTGGTGGTGGTGTGCCCGTAGTGTGGTGGTGGTGGTGTTGTGCCCGTAGTGTGGTGGTGGTGGTGTTGTGCCCGTAGTGTGGTGGTGTGGTGGTGTGCCCGTAGTGTGGTGGTGGTGGTGTTGTGCCCGTAGTGTGGTGGTGGTGGTGTTGTGCCCGTAGTGTGGTGGTGTGGTGGTGTTGTGCCCGTAGTGTGGTGGTGGTGGTGTTGTGCCCGTAGTGTGGTGGTGGTGGTGGTGTGCCCGTAGTGTGGTGGTGGTGGTGTTGTGCCCGTAGTGTGGTGGTGGTGGTGGTGTGCCCGTAGTGTGGTGGTGGTGGTGGTGTGCCCGTAGTGTGGTGGTGGTGGTGGTGTGCCCGTAGTGTGGTGGTGGTGGTGGTGTGCCCGTAGTGTGGTGGTGGTGGTGGTGTGCCCGTAGTGTGGTGGTGGTGGTGTTGTGCCCGTAGTGTGGTGGTGGTGGTGGTGTGCCCGTAGTGTGGTGGTGGTGGTGTTGTGCCCGTAGTGTGGTGGTGGTGGTGGTGTGCCCGTAGTGTGGTGGTGGTGGTGGTGTGCCCGTAGTGTGGTGGTGGTGGTGTTGTGCCCGTAGTGTGGTGGTGTGGTGGTGTGCCCGTAGTGTGGTGGTGGTGGTGGTGTGCCCGTAGTGTGGTGGTGGTGGTGTTGTGCCCGTAGTGTGGTGGTGGTGGTGGTGTGCCCGTAGTGTGGTGGTGGTGGTGGTGTGCCCGTAGTGTGGGTGGTGCTGTGCCCGTACTGTCTCTGCTGCTACTTTAACGGCTTTTGTTGCATGTTATTGGTTCCTGGTACGGTGGGAATACCTCCTCCTCTAACCTACCCTCCATTAACTCATAGCCCTCCCTTCTCTAACCTACCCTACATTAACTCATAGCCCTCCCTTCTCTAACCTACCCTACATTAACTCATAGCCCTCCCTCCTCTAACCTACCCTACATTAACTCATAGCCCTCCCTCCTTTAACCTACCCTACATTAACTCATAGCCCTCCCTCCTCTAACCTAACCTAACCTAACCTAAATTAACCTTTTTTTCCTTTTTTTTCTAGCAGGTAAATACGTCTATAATGTCCCGCAAGGATATGTACTTCATTGAGAGGAACCCAACCCTGAGGCGCGTATACGACCTCAGTTCGCTGTAGTGTGTGTGTGTGTGTGTGTGTGTGTGTGTGTGGGTCTGTTTCTCCTCCGCAACGTAGCGTAACCCTCCCTGGTCCGTTCCCTCACCACCTGGCTGACGGACCATCCTGCCCCCTCCCACACACACACGCGTAGATGGAGGGGGGTTGGTTCGTCGTCGCGGGTCGTCTGCCGTCCGTGGTCTTTTTTT
Source organism: Panulirus ornatus (assembly GCF_036320965.1). NCBI lineage: Eukaryota > Metazoa > Arthropoda > Malacostraca > Decapoda > Palinuridae > Panulirus > Panulirus ornatus. Next base: position 50,926,717 of record NC_092232.1, read on the forward strand.
TGGGCCCCCAACAACACTGCCTCTCTCTCTCTCTCTCTCTCTCTCTCTCTCTCTCTCTCTCTCTCTCTCTCTCTCTCTCTCTCTCTCTCTCCGATGGATTTCCGTATGGTGCCGTCCCCTTTACTACCTTGCCTCCACACACACACACACACACACCCACCTACCTACCTACCTACCTTTACCGAACTGTTGCACTACGTGTTTGATCGCCCGGTCGCGACGACCACCACCTCCTCTTCCCCTCGGAACCTCACCTTGTCGTCGCATATCGCCTCGGCGTCGACGATAATCTACTCTTTATCGTCGGTATGGTATCCCGCGCCACACGTCCGGCCTTCCCGTCCCTTCTGAACCTCCGCTTCAGAAGGCTTTCTCCCTCGTCCGTCAACGTAAGACACACACACACACACACACGCACACACACACGCCGTCCGTCTCCCCCTCCAGAGCCAGTTTGAATGAACAAGGAACCGCAATACAGATCTCTCGCGTGTCATTCTTGCGCTACTCCGCGCTAAGAGCTTCCACACACACACACACACACCGCCCCCTCTGACCTCTCGTTCGCCTTCAACCACCGGATTAACTTCTCATCCTCATTATCCATTCCTGCCTGATCCAAGACACACCCCCCACCACCCTCTCTCTTTCAAGGTCATGCAAGCCAACCTTCTCACACACACACACACACACCTCCTTCCCTGTACTGACTCGCACGCACAAGCGAAACACTCGCGAGACAGCTCAAAGGGAATCGAATCATAAACACAGACGCTCCGCGCTTTCGCATGTAGTTCGAGACATTATCACGAACATAAGAAGAAAGCCTTTGTGTACTTAAAAATAGCGGAATTTGCTATATCCCTCACTTGACTCCTCCATCATCAGTATAAAGTTATCTTAGCGATACTCCCCTTGTTTATCTTCCTATCTTGGACGTGTTCTTGCTCGCTGACACAAGCTATGGAAGATGAAAATGGATGAAAACTGGGACTTACATCCCACAGAGATATTCATGAGGGGACTTCTAAGGTCCTTCGTGGTGTAGAGGTCAGCGTTACTGACCGTCTTGCATTGCATGGGGCCGCCTGGGATCAAAACGGCATAGGTTCGAATTCTGGTCGCAGGAACTGGTCCACAGTCCACCCAGCTGTCCATCCTCCCCGAGGGGCTGACCAGTGAAATGGGTATTTGGCTTAGGCTAGGGTGTGTGTGTGTGTGTGTGTGTGTGTGTGTGTGTGTATGTGTGTGTGTATGTGTGTGTGTGTGTGTGTGTAAATACATAGGAATAAAGACAACGGTACATATATGCACTGTGGGTGTAGGGAAGGGTTGATGACGTCCTGTGGGTGTAGGGAGGTGTGTTGGTGGTGTTGCCTGTGGCGGTGAGGCCTGCACTGGCGACGCCAACACAGGCGTCCAATTTCATGTTAAACAGCTTAGAAACCAAAGCTGTGGAAAATTGTGTTTCCCCGTACAACTTACACGTTTTATTTCCGAGGAGGCGGCGCCGTCAGTAGCAGTAGCAACAGTAGCAGCAGTATCAGTAGCAGAAGCAGCAGTTGTAACAATAGCAACAGTAGCAGTAGAAGTAGCAGCAGTAGCAACTTTGGCAGCAGCAGCAACAGTAGCAGTAGCAGCAGTAGCAACAGCAGCAGCAGCAGTAGCAGTAGCAGCAGTAGCAGTAGCAGCAGCAGTAGCAGTAGCAGTAGCAGTAGCAGCAGCAGTAGCAGTAGCAGTAGTAGCAACAGAAGTAGCAGCAGTAGTAACTTTGGCAGCAGCAGTAGCAGTAGCACAGTAGCAGTAGGAGCAGCAGCAGGTCTCCAGCTAGGCTTGTGTGTGGGTGGCGTTCTTTTAAGATATTCCAAAGTGGTGAAAAATAAAGGAAAATTTGATCCTCGGGATTACGTTCGGGTGTGTATGCCTGAGGGCCGACATGCGTCTCGTTCTCTCTCTCTCTCTTTTCTTAGAATTCTGGTGCTTATCTGTCCGTCTCTCTTTCCATTTGTTTGTTCTTTAATAATCATGACAATAATGATGAGAAAGGAATACTTCTAGTACTACTACTACTACTACTACTACTACTACTACTACTTCCACTACTACTATAATTATCATCATCATTATGATTATCTTTATTCTAATACTAAAATTACTACTACTACTACTACTACTACTACTACTACTACTACTACTACTTCCACTACTACTATAATTATCATCATCATTATGATTATCTTTATTATCATCAACCATTACTCTCTTGTTCTGAATTCCCTGCTCTTTACAAGCACACACCACATCCGCCATCCTATCATCTAACACATTCAGCAGTCCTTCAAAATAATCCATGTCTTTTCACCTCTTCCTTGCTACTTTCCACTTCCTATCTGCTTCCCTTGCAGTCGTTCTCATAAACACTTTCTTATTCTCCAAAAAGCTCATCCCATCTCTCATTTGTCCCCCTATTTTCTTTTTCTTTTAACTCCTGCATCTTCGTTTTGACCTCCTGCCACCTTCTCTTGTACACTTCCCAGACACACACACACTTCTTCCCAACAAAATACAATCCATGTGATTTCCTTTCCTCTATCATGAGCGATTCAGCGTTCTCGTGCTATTACAAACAACCCATTCTCAAACGCCCACATCCCACTTTCCGCATACCACACACTTCACCCACAAATTTAAATAATGTTTCCCCAAATACAGAGTCTACAACGGTTTCGCCCACTCTCCCTGTTTCTTTATTTACTCTTTCTGTATACCACTCTTCACTTAATCTCTCTTGGTACAAGTACAAACAAGCCTCTTTTCCGGACCTATTCACTCTCACTGCTTCTTTCCAACGCTTGTCATTTCCTCACTGCCTGAAACCACTACCAACTTTCACTCTACCCTTCACGATGAAATGATCTGGTATCCCCTTGATCCGCCTCTCTCATCACGTTCACATCTAACAGTCTCTCCTTCGCATGTCTGTCAGTTAGTACATATAACGAGAAACGCCCGTCCGTTCCTAACCCCATTCACCCACGGGAACTGACGCGTGCGTTTTCTTCTAAAACCAAGTATTGCCAGCCACCAGAGGAAGTTAAAGAGATGGGGTCCAATGCAAACTACTAGTTGTTGAGAGACATGCGAGCGACGGAAAGTCACCGTCTGTGGATTGAATCCCATCAGCACAGGCGTATAAGAGGAAGAAACAATAACAATGATACATCATCAATATATAAGCCACGTCTCTATATCATCGACTGGCCTCACAGGAGAGGATTGAAACCTGGAGGATTGAAGATCGACTGTCGTGACCAGGATTCGAACCCATCTGACCTCGACCCCGTACGGCCCCGTGGTAGGAGCGTGATCAAATAATGGTCATGGAAGATGTCTCGCGTACGTTTTCCTGTGGCTCCTGTTGTGCGGTGGGTAGGAGAGGAAGACCATGTGTTAAGTCTGGGAAGAATGAACGCTACGTAGACGTATTGGAATGCAGATGCAAGAATGTCTAAGAGTCTTGAGCCTAGATAGGAATATAGAGGCGATAGCAGGATGGTTTGGCTGGGTTACAGACGTGTTCCTCAAGGTTGATTTATCTTACACAAGGATGGCCTTACTGATGACCGTGTCAGGGCCCATGAGAGGAATTTGATCAGGGGTGAGGTACAAAGTTTCTTTCGGGTCCCCCCTCCCCTTTTCCCTTCCCCATTAGTCATCCTGTTTTTATTCACTACGGTTTTATGCCATGAGCTGTTAAGGCCCAAAAAAAAAAGGAGGATATGGAAGATGAGAGACGGGTGGAATGGAACGCTCTGTTGATTTTCTGCTTTCCAGAGATCCTACGAAATTCCAGGGGTCCCCCTTTTTGGACCCCCCTGGCCCACAGTACGACGTACCTCCCCCCCTCCCTGCACACCTCCCCTCCCTCTCTCAGAGTCCCTGGACTGTGTTATGTCTTGACTTGGTCGATGGCTTTGGCGAGGTCAGCGACGGTGAGAGAGAGAGAGCCACAGAGATCTTGCGCATCTCGAGGTTACGATGGCAGAGGCAGCCCGGGAACATATACGTCAGGGGTGTAAAAGTCGATGTGGCCATCATATCATCTGTCTATCCCCCACCTGCCGTGTCTGCTGCTGGATGTGGAAGACTAGGTGTAGGCGAAGGGAGGCCATGATTCCAGACTTAATAATAGGGCCACCACATCCCATCAGTGCTTCCAGAGGGACGTCACTGAGGTTAGTACACAACCAGGAAGGTAGGGACGACGCCTGGAAAGCACCCATCTCTCTCCGCTGGTGGACAGCATGGAACTGTGAACCAACTCCTGCAAGCCACACATTCCTTTCAGTCACTTTTGCCTGAGGGGGTCTCTCTCTCTCTCTCTCTCTCTCTCTCTCTCTCTCTCTCTCTCTCTCTCTCTCTCTCTCTCTCTCTCCTCCATCCTGGAAGGCAGAAGCTCCACGTCTGGGTGGCTGGAGCACTGCGGTAAGGTTTTTGTGAGTACCCCTTGCGACCCAAGGATCATGTCCTCCGTCACACAAAGGGGAAGCGTCGAAGAGTGTAGATCCTCGAGTATTGATGTGTTGCTCACAAGCATGCGACTCCTTGTAGCAGTGTGTCAGGGTATTGTGTCGAGGGCGCGAATGGCCTCTTCATCGGGGGCTGTAACCTTCCCCTGGATGACGATGGGAAAGACAGACAGACACACACACACACACACACACACACACCCTAAAGAAAACGTAGTGCTGCTGGTGTTTATGTCTTGTTCTAAAGGAAGATCATCAGCACCTGCCGGGGCTGATGCGCCCCCCTCCCCCTCGTCATTTCCACGAACATACAACTGGTGATGAACCAAGGTTATAGAATCAGTTGACGAGACCCATCGCATCCGGAAGAGAGCACAAGAGTCCTTGTGTAATATGATGATCTCTGGGGACTGAATTCAGAAGTGGTGCTCCCGTGGGATACAGGGTGTGTGTGTGTGTGTGTGTGTGTGTGTGTGTGTGTGTAACTGGGGTGTCTCGTTAAGGCACTTGTCCATTCACGATTCTTGACGCATTATTATCCTCCCTGTTTCAGGGTCATCAAGGCCTGAGGTCATCTTGACCCCTAAAACACAACACTGTCAACTCATTTGCTTCGAGATCATTGGGCATCGAACGTGGCAGGAAAACCCTCGGTTGCGTTTGTGTCCAAAGTGGTGTCTAGGTCCCCAAACCAGCTTGGATTTTCCACCTAGTGGATATTGAGGCCTCCCCTTCTCTTAACCCAGTGAATATGTACCACGTCTTTAGTCCTTCACACACACACACACACACACACACACACATACACACACACACACACACACACACACACACACAATCAGAAGTACAACAATACATGTATAGAACCTGGTCAGTGTTGTACTTAACAAAGAAAAAGATATATGATTGTTAACCTAACCTAACCTAACCTAATCTAACCTAGTTTAACTAAGATGAAGCATAGGAGCTCGCACTTTCATGGAACATACAACCATCCAACATCCAGTGCTCGAACCCAGGAACTTGCGCGTGGTAGAAGGGAGCCTCGCCGTAGCGCCTCCAACTACCACGCATAAGGTCCTGGGTTCGAAACCTAACTATTAGAGTGTTTTGCGATTATATATATATATATATATATATATATATATATATATATATATATATATATATATATATATATATATTTTTTTTTTTAAACTATTCGCCATTTCCCGCGTTAGCGAGGTAGCGCTAAGA